>NC_136811.1:54756812-54981812 GCF_951216825.1 Electrona antarctica | reverse complement strand
TATTCAGCTGCGTATGTGTGTTACTCCTTCGGCCAAGCGGGGATTGTGCATTTTCCGTGACACACTCGGCCAATCATGGAGATGTAACTACCGGTACTTATGTGTATCTAAAAACGGACATATGTGGATGACGTAGCAAATCTTTATTCGTTATATTTTATAGAGGGAGGGACCGTAAGTTGAAAAGAGTAAGAGATAAGTTGCGTGCTCTGCTCGCACACAAGTAGGCTATTCATGGCCTACTTGTGTGCGAAAGCGCAAGTTGGCAGCTCGACAGAGTGCATTTCTAGTTAAGATTCTGTGCCTATCAAGTTGCAACTCGGACGGGGCTGAGTCGGCTCAATCGAAACTTCGCAACGTTCGCCACGGCAACTCGCTTGCTCTGTGGTGGCTCGAGTTCGCTAGAGACGGCGCCCCTCCGTCGCTGTCAAAACAGTAGCCGTCGTCACCGCACAGAATGCAGCTCCTGAGATCTTGGTAGGTCAGTATATAGACGGCTACTGAGACCATTAAATAGTCTGATTAAACGTGATAATGTCCCATTCAGTGCATTGATAGCATTCAAACAGGGTGCTAGAGCGCGGCAGAAAGGCTCTGGCATCTCAATAGCACTTTCTGAGGGACATACTGTAGTCTGTACGTAGCCTCTAGCTATGCCTCTAGTAGGACAGTGGTACAGCACCTCAACCATCCCGAGGAACCACCATTTATTTTTACTGTGCTGACCTGGTGGCGTCGTTGAGGGCGACGGAGAAGAGGTTGTACCCGGCAGGCGAGGGGGAGTGCTGGAGGCTGTAGAGCCAGGAGGCGGCCTCCTTCACCAGCCCGCTGCCCTGCTCCCCGCCCAGAGAGCGGCTCAGGGCCTCGTAGAACGCCGTCTTACCGTCCAGCCTGCCCTGGAGAACCTCAAAGTCCTGTCGGAATGCACAGCAGAATCTTGACGTAGTTATAGGGTGCTAGCCTGTGAAGCATTCCTGTTCGGGTTTATGATCCAGTCAGGAGTGGTTTATTTAAATACAGTTTTTTATTTAAATAAGTAGAAAATGGCAAAGAAGTTTAGGGATAAGGGGTAAGGCTAACTGGGTGCAAGATAGAGCCCTTAGTCTTTAGCCTTTTGAATAAACTTTCATTTAGTTTTAGTGTGTGAGAAGATGAACTACAGATTGAGAAGGCATTTTTAGTAGGATCGGCCTCGGGTCTCGATGGCTTCCAGGCAGAGCCGACTGACCTTGATCCTTCTGGCTCGTCCGATCAGTCCGTCCTGCGCGGAGCTGCCCAGCAGGAGGTCGGGTGTCTGGACGTCCAGAGGATGGACAGAAGACACCGTCACACCGTCCACCACGGGAGACCACGCCTGCAGAGGACCGCTCACTGCCAGCAACTACACACACACACACGCACACACACACGGACACACACACGGACACACACAGGTTAATTGCCCGGGGTTATTTAATCCATTAAATCATAGCGCCCGGCAATTTATAGCAGCAGAGCACTTTTACCGACGGGCCGGATGTTATCCCGGATGTGGCTGAAGCAGCTAAATGTAGCCAAAACACTCTAGAGGCGATCAACGGGAGGTATGATTAAATCTACCACGACTAGCGACGGTACCGCGGTGGGCCGTCTAACACATAATCTTTCCTTAGAATTGGACGGGATGATTTAGATAAAGAGTTATTAACGTTTTAAGATTTTTTAAGACTCGTCGGCAAAAAAGGGGGGGAACATTTTCGATGACGTCCCACTGTTGCGCAACATCGAATGTTGCGCAACAGGCGCTCGCAGCCTGTGGAGCGATGCGATCGGTTTTCATATCAATAACATCCGTCTTTTTGATCAATCTTCATCCTGGGCGCTGGGCGTTACTAATTGAAAGGACGGTGAACTTCGTCCTGGGCGATCAGGGTGTTAAAATATACATGGAAAGGCCCTCTTCAACTTTAAGCGAGGCCAAGCCTCATTGGCCAACCGCTTGTGCAAGGAAGCGCTGTGATTGGCCTGTATAGCCACTTTGAGTGGCAGTTGGGGAAAACGCTCTCGCCAGAACATGATTTACGATTCTGTGCCTATCGGGACGCAGCTCGGAACGGTGCCGAGTCGGCTCAAACGAACTTCGCACCGTTCGGCACGGCAACTCGATCGCTCACGTTAGCTCGCTCGGCGGTGTCTCTTGTGGCTCTAGTTCGCTTGAGACGGTGTCACGGCGCGCCTCCGTCGCGGTCTAAAACTGTACTTTATCCGACCAAAAATGATCTGCAGCTGTTGTAGGCGAGAGGCATTTCCCAATATACATATTGTGTGAAAATAGACAATGCAGTAACTGAAACTTTATTCTATTTTATCAACACGTGCGCTTCCTGTTGATCGTGTCTGCTCAGAGCAACACTTATATTTAAAAAAAAAAACTATTCTGAACATTAAAAGTGATTTTTAAAATGGTGCCATTAAAAATCACTTTTTGTGGGTTTTTTTTGTTTTGTTTATTTGTCCAACCCTACTAATGATCCTGGGGATTATTCCTCAACAATGACCACCGCACCATCAATTATCCCTTGCAGAGTTTGACACTTTATGGTAAATGTGTGTGGGTGTGCGTGCGCTGTGTGAGTGTGCGTTGACTGCGTTCCCATGCGTGCGTGTGTGTTAATGTGCTTAATTCCTACCTTGGTCTGCGCGGCGTTGAGCGTGTGCGCGGGGGTCTGCCTGAGGCAGGCGGCCATGCTGGGGTCATCGGAGGTCACACAGCCCAGCTCCGTGGCCAGCTGGACAGCCTGCTGTCTGGACCTGGACACTGACTGCACCCCTGCTGGAGAGAACACACTGCCCCCCTGTGGCCGGGAGGACCGGCATGAGACGATGAGATATACCGTATACCAGTGGTTCCCAAACTTGGTCATGCCAAGGACCCCCAAATCGACATGTATTAGTCCGCGGACCCCCATTTGAAAAGATATGCCAGGGACCCCCCATAAGAGAGGATTTTTTTTACGGCTCTAGCAGTGATTTTCAAACATTTTAATTTCAAGGACCCCCCAGTTTGACATGGATTAGGCTACGGACCCCCATTAGATGGCATTTCTATCTCTGGGGACCCCCAATTTATATTGTAAAATCACTGCTCATTTAACTCAGAGTGTACAAATGGACTCTTTATAGTTACAGACCCATAAGGGTCCATTTGGTTCATACCTATCTCTAATTTAGCTAGGGATCCCCTGGAACTCCCTCGAGTACCCCTAGGGGTATAGCAGCGCGCGGCTGCCCCGTCCTGCCTGTTGTTGTGGTCGGCACTTTGGAATATTTTTCAACACTACAACAATACAAGCGATTACACCGTTTTTAAAGTAAAGTTTTACATGACGAGCAACTCGGCGATCGGTGCACTGGCTGTTCAAAGGTAACTTTAAACATAGGCAGGGCACGGTGGCACAGTCGGTAGTGCTGTCGCCTCACAGCTAGAAGGTCCTGGGTTCGATTCCCGCTCGTGAAGCTGTGGGTGCTGGCGGCGTGTTTCCTCCTCCGCATCATCAGTGCCCATACCCGAGGCGGGGTTGGCGAAAGGGCCTTTCTGTGTGGAGTTTGCATGTTCTCCCCGTGTCCCCTAGGGTAGGTACCCTCACATGTTCTCCCCGTGTCCCCTAGGGTAGGTACCCTCACAAAAAGCATGCAGTAATCCTGGTCTCTAAACTGCCTCCCCCTGGCCAGCCGGGGCGCCTGATGGAGGGGAAAGAAACTGGTTGGAATAACGTGTTCCTTCCACGCGCTACGTCCAACCAGGGAAACTCCCCCCTGTCAGGTGTAAAGGAGCAACTTGGACACTCAGGCATGAAGGAAGCATGAGTTCAAGTCTGTTGCTCTCCCCATGTCCTCCATATATGGGGACTAGGTTGGCGGAGGGTGTGTAGAGCCCAGGATCACATGATTAGATAATTGACACAGGGGTGAGAAATGGGTTACAAAATCGTGGGATCAAAATATAAAAACCAACAGGCAGTCTAGCCTGGAAGACGCTTGTTTAATCCCGGCATTAAAACTGTTACGAGCGTCTGCTAAATGTCTAAATTGTAGGAGAGGAGGAGAAGAGAGGTGAGGAGAGGTGAGGAGAAAGGGAGTTGTATATACTCACCATCAGTATCATGCGGCTGAAGAGAGGGGGACGAGAGGAGGGGAGTAGGAGGAGACTGGTGATGTCGGCACCTCCCCGCTCCGCCCCCACGGTCACCCTGGCGCCGTCCCCGCCGAACAGGGAGGCGTGACCTTTGACCCAGCGGAGAGCCGCTTCCTGGTCAGCCAGACCGTAGTTCCCGGACAGCTCCTCCGACCCTGATCACATGACGCAACACAGGACAGCTCATTGGGTAAGTATGCCACCCTGATCACATGACACAACACATGACAGCTCATTGGGTAAGTATGCCACCCTGATCACATGACACAACACATGACAGCTCATTGGGTAAGTATGCCACCCTGATCACATGACACAACACAGGACAGCTCATTGGGTAAGTATGCCACCCTGATCACATGACGCAACACAGGACAGCTCATTGGGTAAGTATGCCACCCTGATCACATGACGCAACACATGACAGCTCATTGGGTAAGTATGCCACCCTGATCACATGACACAACACATGACAGCTCATTGGGTAAGTATGCCACCCTGATCACATGACGCAACACAGGACAGCTCATTGGGTAAGTATGCCACCCTGATCACATGACGCAACACATGACAGCTCATTGGGTAAGTATGCCACCCTGATCACATGACACAACACAGGACAGCTCATTGGGTAAGTATGCCACCCTGATCACATGACGCAACACAGGACAGCTCATTGGGTAAGTATGCCACCCTGATCACATGACGCAACACATGACAGCTCATTGGGTAAGTATGCCACCCTGATCACATGACGCAACACATGACAGCTCATTGGGTAAGTATGCCACTTCACCCCTTTTGCAACCAGATCTTATTTTAATGATGTTTAGGACACAAGAAGCACTTTCCTGTGTGTGTAATGTGTGTTTTGAGACATTTTAGTAGCCGATTTCAAATGGCAGATGCGTGCGTGCGTGCGTGCGTGCGTGCGTGCGTGCACACCTGTACTGAGGAAGCCCAGCGCAGCTGTCCTGTAGTTGGCCGTTACCACGACGATGTTGCCCACAGCCGAGAGGGTGGAGCCATCGAGCAGTCCTGGACTCTGATTGGCTGAGGGGTTGAAGAAGAACACCAGCACGGGGACGGGACCAGACTGTCACGTGAGATGCGCACACACACACACACACACACACACACACACACACACACTTGAAATATTTATTTATATTCACATAAACGGAACAAGAATGCCTTGTACAAAGGACATAAACAGGTTGCTCCAATGAACTGCAGTGGCCAATGAGGTCGTGCCAACGCTCCAAGGCTTTTATATCCATGGTTTGGCCCTCCTTTTGGAGAGGTCGGCCATTTGAAGGCCCCTCCCTCACAACCGACTTGTGCACGTGTCCTAGCCTACCAATAACACCAACAATAGTAATGGGTGTTGCAGTGCACAGACTCACCACCGGGCCGACCGGTACGAAGACGTTGAGGTAGAGACAGTCTTCACTGGAGGCTGCAGACTGAAGGTCACCTGGTTGGATGCAGCTAGGTCTGTAGGACACACACACACACACACACACACACACACACTACTGTTATATCACTTGGTTGGATGCAGCTAGGCCTGTACGACACACACGCATGTACTGTCAGACAGACAGACGGGCGGGCGGACGGACGGACGGACGGACGTATGTAGGCTATATTTAGAAAAGTGCTATATAAACTTGAGCTATTATATGTACAGACTAGCCTGGAAGTAGCCAAGCTTTTCTTGGACTAGAGGGGGGTGGATTCAAAACTAGCACTGGACGCCGGCTCCCTATTGGTTCACCAACCTACTGTATGTGTCCGCCAGAGTAATCTAGTAAGAGAGGGGCGACTCTTTCTATCTCAATGGGATAGTTCCCCAATGTTTGGAACTATAGCCCATAGGCACCCCACCTTTAGACAGACAGACAGCAGTCTAGACAATCATACAGACAGCAGTCTAGACAGACAGACAGACAGACAGACAGGTACCGGGCTTTGCTGGCATCCCAGCTCCCCGTCCAGTTGGCAGGCTGGGGCGGTCTGAAACGCAGCGATCCTATTGGTGCACGGGCGTAGGGAACGCCCAGGTAGCGGACCACCGACTTCCTGTCTCCGCCCAGGCTGGTAGTCACGGCGACGCCCCGCAGCGTTCCGTGACCCGGGATCGCCACGGACGTAACCAACGGCATCCGCTCTGGAAGACAATTAAAGAAATATAAAACTATAATGTATTACAATGTACAACAAGAATTACTTAGACACATTTTATTTTGTTTTATATAGAATTCAGCTTGGTCTCTGTCCTCTATGGTCTCTGTCCTCTATGGTCTCTGCTGTCCTCTATGGTCTCTGTCCTCTATGGTCTCTGTCCTCTATGGTCTCTGTCCTCTATGGTCTCTGTCCTCTATGGCCTCTGTCCTCTATTGGTCTCTGTCCTCTATGGCCTCTGTCCTCTATGGCCTCTGTCCTCTATGGTCTCTGTCCTCTATGGTCTCTGTCCTCTATGGTCTCTGTCCTCTATTGGTCTCTGTCCTCTATGGTCTCTGTCCTCTATGGTCTCTGTCCTCTATGGTCCTCTATGGTCTCTGTCCTCTATGGTCTCTGTCCTCTATGGTCCTCTATGGTCTCTGTCCTCTATTGGTCTCTGTCCTCTATGGTCCTCTATGGTCTCTGTCCTCTATTGGTCTCTGTCCTCTATGGTCTCTGGTCCTCTATGGTTGCTGTCCTCTATGGTCTCTGTCCTCTATGGTCTCTGTCCTCTATGGTCTCTGTCCTCTATGGTCACTGGAAACAGTTGATGACTGTATTCTTTAAACCCTTTTAACTTCAATTATTTTCCCAGATTTCGTTTTTTATCAAAACAAGCTTTATGCGCAGCTCAAGAATGATTCATTCTTGCCCTGATGAAGACCTTGTTGGTCGAAACATGTTGGCAGTTGCCCTTTTAATTTAATAAAGGCGTTCCTCATTTTGAACTTCGAGTGCCCGGATCCTTCTCTTTTTATCTATGTCTTGATCCCGTTTTTGATCCGTGTGAGCACCTTTTTATCATTATCACCTTTTGCTACCTCTGTTGAGCACCTGGTTAGTTCCTCTTCTATCTCTGTTGAGCACCTGGTTAGTTCCTCTTCTATCTCTGTTGAGCACCTGGTTAGTTCCTCTACCTCTGTTGAGCACCTGGTTAGTTCCTCTTCTATCTCTGTTGAGCACCTGGTTAGTTCCTCTACCTCTGTTGAGCACCTGGTTAGTTCCTCTTCTATCTCTGTTGAGCACCTGGTTAGTTCCTCTTCTATCTCTGTTGAGCACCTGGTTAGTTCCTCTATCTCTGTTGAGCACCTGGTTAGTTCCTCTACCTCTGTTGAGCACCTGGTTAGTTCCTCTTCTATCTCTGTTGAGCACCTGGTTAGTTCCTCTTCTATCTCTGTTGAGCACCTGGTTAGTTCCTCTATCTCTGTTGAGCACCTGGTTAGTTCCTCTACCTCTGTTGAGCACCTGGTTAGTTCCTCTTCTATCTCTGTTGAGCACCTGGTTAGTTCCTCTTCTATCTCTGTTGAGCACCTGGTTAGTTCCTCTTCTATCTCTGTTGAGCACCTGGTTAGTTCCTCTACCTCTGTTGAGCACCTGGTTAGTTCCTCTTCTATCTCTGTTGAGCACCTGGTTAGTTCCTCTTCTATCTCTGTTGAGCACCTGGTTAGTTCCTCTTCTATCTCTGTTGAGCACCTGGTTAGTTCCTCTTCTATCTCTGTTGAGCACCTGGTTAGTTCCTCTTCTATCTCTGTTGAGCACCTGGTTAGTTCATCTTCTATCTCTGTTGAGCACCTGGTTAGTTCCTCTTGTATGAGTGTGATTGACTCACCTTTCTTCAGGTAGACGCGGGAGGCGGGCTCTCTGACGACCAGTCTGCACGTGGTGGAGGCGGGGCTAGAGGCTTTAGGGGTGGGGCTAAGCAGCACACAGCTGGTGGTGTCTGGGTAGAGGACGCAGCGAGTTGCCGAGTGCGTCTGGCTGATGGTCACTACCTTGCAGGACTCCACCGACTGACACGCTGAAATAATAGTAAAACATTCATATTACTATAGTGTTGATTTTGTCGACTATATTTTTTTCACTGATAAAAACGAAATAAAAACTCAGCTATCATGGCTAAAACTGTGGCTAAATACACTGACGATTTTGTCAACACAAAACTAGACCAAAATGTTAGGGTTATCGAGAAGAGATCCAGCAGAACTAAAAGACAAGTTGTTTTATGTTTGGTTGTGTGCATGTTGTCATGCTCCGAAAATAGCAGATCTACAAGCTCACAATGTGTTGCAGAGCGACATGTGAGCCTGTAGATCTGCTATTTTCGGCGCACAGCTGAGTATCAGGCATTTCAACACCATCAAGGCCAAAAAGCATTTTACCATAAGATTGTAGTTGTCTAAATCAACTGTAGATTTAGACACCTAAAATCTTATGGTAATTTAGTCGACATTTCAGATGACTTAAATGTAATTTTTTTAATTCAAAACACTGACTACATCAAAATGTGCTGTCAAAATCAACACTGTTCTGACACAAATTGTATATACATACATACATACATACATACATACATACATACATACATACATACATACATACATACATACATACATACAAACAAACAAACAAACAAACAATGCATACGTATGTTAAATGATGATGCGATAGGACATTAAGCAACTAGTCGACTATTCAACTAGTCGACTAGTAAATCCACTAGTCGACCTTGTTGGTACTAGTTGACTAGTTGGTACTAGTTGACTAGTTGATAAGAATTTTTTTCACCCTGTTTTTGTAGGCCTGAAGATTAGCTAGATTATAGTTATAGTGACCAATGTACACAGTTTTTAACTGTAATTATTATTATTTTATTTTTTACATAATAGTTAGGCCTAGTTAAACAACTAGTAAACTAGGCAACTAGTAAACTAGTAAAAATCACTAGAAGTGAAAGCCCTAATATGCGCCTTCTGCCTTTTTTATTACTTTCCATTCCCACAACAATATACGGGAAAACATGGCATATTTTAGATATAGTTTGAATGGTGATTAATACTGATTAAAAATGTAAATTATTAATAGCGACATTTGACAGCTGACTAGGGCTGTCTGAGGTCAGCGTGGTTACCATGGAGACACCAGTCTCTGGTCTTGTCGCCGTCGCCGGCGATGTCCCGGCTCACGTGGATGACATCATAGGCGGAGAGGGCGGGGTCTATCGTCACCTGGGAGTCCTCTACAACACTCCACTCGTCCACAGACACTGACAACACAGACACAAAAATATATATATTTTAAGCGGTCACTAATATGTCTAGTATCCTAACACCAGGGCTCCACCGGGCGCGTCAGCGTCGCATCTCTGTCACCGTCAGGGAATGTTCCCTTTTTAATCAATGAAGGGTGGCTCCACTGCCCGCGTTGCGTGACGCGTGCATTAAAATTGAACCGGTGCGTTTTTTGACGCACGCGACGGAGACGCAACGCGTCCGGTGGAGCCCTGGCGTAACAGTCCGACACCCTAACCTAACACTAACCTCACAGGGAAGCCACGGGTGAGTCAGTTGGCGATAGGCAATAGGCAAGCAGATAGGCAAGCAGCAACGCAGCACCGTCCGTATAGCCTACAGTCGTCCCCCGGAAGCGCGTCCACGCGTGCCAGCCAAGAACTATTATAGGCTTGACTGACTGGGGGGGGGACCTCCAAAACCAGGCAGGTAACGTGCTGTTGACTTAGTTACGCTGCATTAGGTCTGTAACGCCGAGGAACGAGCGGAGGAACCAATGTAGCTATTGTAGCCTCGGCCCGGGAGGGGGACCCGGGACCTATGGATGCGATTGGCACGTACTGTACGTTACCAGTCGACTAAAGAGCCAGTGTGGAGGCACTGGGGGGACAGTGGGGACACTGTGGAGGCACTGTGGAGGCACTGGGGGTCCATTGGGGAGGCACTGTGGGGACACTGGGGAGGCTCTGTGGAGGCACTGGCGGGACACTGGCACTGGGGAGGTACTGGGGAGGCTTTTTTTTTTTTTTTTTTTGGCGCCCCTCCCCCATGGCGCTCGAAGCCGCCGCTTCGTCGGCCTGTAGGAAGAACCGGGCCTGCCAACAGGCCCGACAGGCAAGCAGCAACACAGCACCGTATAGCCTACACCAGTAAGTCGTTACTAACAGACAGTACGTACTAGTAGTAGTAGTAGTAGTTTCATACCGTTGTTTTTGGGTGCAGGCAGCGTGAACGGAGGGCAGAGAGCAGGAGATTTACTCCACTGGTTCACTGGAGACACACAGAGACACAGTTTGTCAAACAGAGACATTTAACAACTTTAAACATTTCATTGATAGACTCCTGAGTGCGTGTGTGTGTGTGTGTGCGTGCATGCGTTGAGTACCAGGTTTGAGGTACCAGCCGAAGGGGTGTGGCCGGGCTCTGACAGCAGACGGCCTGCAGTCCTGAGTGGTCCAGGTGGTGGCGCTGTCGTCCTCGGAGCACGTCTGAACGCCCAGACTGATCAGCGACAGACACACCACATCGCCACCTGTTGGTGAGACATCATATATATTCCTATAATTTTAGACGTGTCTGTCTGTCATATCTGTCTGTCTGTCATAACCCCGCTTTGCTTTTCACTGGCTTGTTGATTTTGACAGCGATTTTAGTTTTAGTTATAGTCTTTTGAATAGTTTTAATTTAGTTTTAGTCACATTTTAGTCACCTGGCTGGAATGTTTTAGTGTTAGTCTATAGTTTTAGTCGACTAAATAAAATATAAGATGTTAGTCGACGAAATCTACAGTTGATTTAGTCGACTAAAATGTGTTTTGGTGGGCCGCGATGCAGTCGTAATGACTTATTTTACTCTAGCCGATCTACAAGCTTGTAGATCTGCTCTTTTCAGCATGTAACTAAGTGTAAAATGACTTGTGTCTTTTACTTATACTGGATCTCTTGTCCACTAGGCCCTTGCAAACATTTAGTCTAGTTTTCTACGAAATTGTCAATATATTTACTCTTAGTTTTAGTCATCATACCTTAGTTTTCATGTAGATTCAGTCGACAAACTTTTTTCGTCATAGTATTAGTCGACAAAATCAACACTGTTGATCTGAATGTGCACACGGGCATTGACCATTACGTCATGCAGGGCTTCCCGGAGCCCCTTTTCTCAAATTGTACGCAGGTGTTTTTTTCGCCTTCTTTGGAAAGTCTGTTTAACTCGATGAGCGCAGTTGTCGCCGTTGGGTTACACCATTATTTGTTTCCTATCGAATTGTGTTGACTTCCGGCCATGTCCTGCCAACTGCAATGGAGACCGGTAAACGGAATCGGACGACACACATTTTGTGTAACACATACAGTACCATTTCCGGGTACGTCGACTTACAGTTACAGTTGGTTGTCTATGGAATTCAGTTACCTCCCGTCAATGGGCCTCATGCGCCAATAAGTTCCTAACTTTTCCTCTTACATTTCTTCCTAAGTGAATTCCTAAGAGAAGTCCAGTCAGATTCATGAAACGTTCTTAAGTAGGCAGAATTGTTCGTAAGCATGTTCTTATGATGATGAATCCAAATCCTCGTAACTTGAAGGGGTGTGCCAGTTCATTCAAATTATCATAGGTAGACGCCCCACATATCCTAATTAGCATCCTAATTACCATAGGGAACCGCCCCACCAATCCCATATAAGGCATTGGGAATTCACTTTCCTACCTGTGTTCACCCAGGTGGGTGTAGTTTTGCATGACTCCATGGCCTTGCCTGCAGTCACATGTGTGATTGCAGCTCACAGGACCTCACACATAGAAATAAAGTTGAGTGAAGTCAAGAATACCTAAACTAAAGTCTAAATATGGTGACTCCAAACATTAAAAATCAATAATACTGTGGAGGTACTGAAGCGAACAGAAATTTTCACATTTTCAATATTTTCAATATTCATGAATGTATTTTATTATTTATCTCACAATAGTCAACTGGGGGGGGGGGGGGGGTGATGGGGGATGGTTATGTGGTGGGTATGGTGCGTTTGTTTGGGTTGGGTTGTGAACTCTAAACCAGTGGTTCTCAAACATTTTCATGTCAAGGACCCCCAAATTGACATGCATTCTGCAGACCCCCATATGAAAATATTTTCTGCTAGGGTAATGTTTTGAAGATTTATCAAAATGTTTTGAAAATAGCCATCTACAAGCGCAAAATGGGCAGTAATGGGACGCGTTTGTGAGCTTGTATAGATTGGCTATTTTCAAAGTATAAAATGGGATTAAAGTGGTAAAATATTTCATATTTTGCTGTGGACTGCCTGGAACTTCCTCAAGGACCCCTTGAGGTCCTCAGACCAAACTTTGAGCATCATGCAGATGGCGCTGTTTTCCCTTTATGTTTTCAGATTGCACTTAAGAACGAAAAAGGCACCCTAAGAGTGCTCCACAGTGTGCGTAGATTCTGTTCTTACCTACGAACAAATCACAGCTAAGAAAAGATTGAGGGATCCCAAAACCTTCTTAAAAACTTCCTAAGTGGGTCTAAGAACAAATTTCCTCTTAAGAACGTCTTAAGAACGGTTGGCGCATGAGGCCCATTGATCTTTCAACAGGTAAGGACTAGTTATTCTAAAAAGAGGAATCCTTTATAGAAAATACTTAATACATTTTGGACTGACCAGATTCTACAAATGTCTTCTAAATCCTGACCGTTTTCTGAAAAACCCATGTTTCTATGTCCGTGGTTCTCAAACTATTTAATGTCAAGGACCCTCAGAATTATATGTAATTGGCCACCGACCCCCATCTGAACATATGTTGTTCCAGGGAGTAAAAAACGATCGCTCTGAAAGAATATATACTCAAAGATTTGAGCCACATTTTTTTACGATTTTTCATAAATAGCAGACCTACAAGCTACGAGCTTGTAGATCTGCTGTTTTTCAATAGCTGAAGCATAACATAATGCTTTAAAACACCAAAAGGGGTTCCCGTCCTGATTTAAATGATGATCATAATGTTGGTTCCAGAGAACAACTAAAGGCCGTATGAGACGGGTCAGCGAGTGACGCGGCCAGGCATTATTCTCGCCCTGGCTCAGTGATCATGATCTTGTTTTGTTTCCTGTTGAAAAATGGGGTGAAAAATGGGTTACAAAATCGTGGGATAAAAATTATTAGAAAGAAAAATAGACCAATATTGTAAAGTTACCTGAAGACTTGGTATCTCTGACAAATCCCATACCCCGGCAGCATGGATCTTCATCGCATCGACGCTCACACTCCAAGAATCTACACACGCATGCACGCGCGCACACACGCACGCACGCACGCACGCACGCACGCACGCATGCACGCACACACACACTTTATCATCACATTTGTGCTACTGTGCTCACTGCTCACACAAAAATGTCACAATCACTATGAACATAAACACATCACCGCTGATCACATACTGTACATTGTTTCCCCATTATTTTAGAGATATGACTGTAACCAAATGGACCCAATCCTTTTACTGTATACAGTGTCATATTTTACATATCATTGTATTTGTTGTTACCCCTGAGACAGTGGAGTGTCTCCCAGAGAGATACGACTGTAACCAAATGGACCCAATCATTTTACTGTACACAGTGTCATATTTGACATATCATTGTATTTGTTGTGTTACCCCTGAGACAGTGGAGTGTCTCCCAGAGAGATACGACTGCGCACAGAGTAAGAAACCATCTTCTGGAACGGAACCCGACTGTAGAAGCTCTTCACCGGCCCGGACAGGTCAACTGAAACACACACACACACAGACACACATGCACAGACACACACGCAGGCATACACACACACACACAGACACAACACACGGTGTGACCATGGTGACATCGATCAATTCTTGATATAAAGCTTCTAATACATTATTTAGGCCCCAAAATCTAACCGGAAACCGGCTGGTTCAACGCGCTGCACAAGGTGCCCTGTTTTCCACTTGAGCACCTGCCCCTCTAAATGTCTGTGCACGCCACTGATAGTAATAAACAAGAAATGATCACAGTCGGGTGAAAGAAGCGCTGTCTCCGTTGTGTTCTTGTCTCCGTTGTGTTCTCCCCCCCATATCAGTATGATTATTATTTTAGTAACGTCACGTGTACGTTTGTGTGTCACAACCTCGCGCCTCTCGGCCGTTGTTTACTTTGTGCTCGTTTCCGACATTCTGTGCGTGGTTCAACAACATCTGTTTTGTTGTGCCTTTCCTGCTGTCCAGCTCATAACATTAGCAGCTGTTTTCGCTTTGACGATGCTGGTGGTGAAGCTTGGTCGCTGTGGTGCGGAAATCGGCCCTTTCGCGGTGTGTGTGGCATAGCTTAGGAGGCAGGCAATCATACTACACACTAGGCATTCAGTATGACTAGGTGACATAGAAAGCATAGGTGGACCCCAGGCTAGGTTTCACCTAACAAAAACGTCTTCGTAACGGACTGACACACTCACTCACCCTTCTTGATGTGGGCGCTGTGTGGCGCGCTGGGCAGCAGGGGGCGACAGGGCTGCCTCAGAGGCTTGTCGTAGGCCCCACACACCGTGGAGTCTGGGTAGAGGAGACAGCTGTGGAAACCTGCTGTGTCTTGTCTCACGTCCACTATGGAGCACTGCTGCTCCGACCGACAGCCTGCACGCACGCACGCACAACACACACACACACACTTTTTAAATGTAGTTTTAAAAAAACTTGGTGACTATAACTATAATCTAGCTGATCTTGAGGCCTACAAAAACGGCCAACCTACTAGTTGAATAGTCGACTAGTTGCTTAAAGCCCTGACATCGACATGTCAGTCACGCGATCCAAGGACCGCCCGCCCCTGGGAGTATTGAAAAGTGTGTTTTTAAAAAAAAATAGCAGATCTACAAGCTCACAATGTGTCACATTGCGACGCATTTTGAGCTTGTAGACAGGCTATTTTCAAATGGCCAATATTTACTGTATATAGTGTGGTTTTATAAGTGGTTAATCTATGTTTTGTAATAATAATAATCAAAATCTACAAAGGGACTACTACTAGTATCTAAGTTTGTAGTAAAAGTATTGAACATGTGGTGTAGTAAAGATATTGATACATCTCAACAGGACATACGTGAGAGGCACCAGAGCAGTGCTTGCTGGGAGTTGAAGTTCATCTTGTTGAGCCAATAGGAGAGGGCGGGGAGGCTTCTCTTTGGATCCACCAGCACGCTGCTCTCGTCCAGGGACTCGAACCCACTTTGTACCGCTTCTGTAGAGGGACACAACATATGACACGTAGAACAGCTGCTGTAGAGCAGGGGGTTCTCAACGTTTTTGGCTGGGGACCCCCGGAAATGCTTTGGCCATGTCTCGCGACTGTCAGGATGTAGAAGACATTTTTAGAATCTGATCTCAGGTCAAAATGGGTTAATTTCCTTTTTTTTTTTTTGTCGCGACCCACGGTTGAGAACCCCTGCTGAGGGACATAACATATGAGATGAATGAATGAATCTGAATACCAACCATCCACGGCAAACGTGGCCTGCTGTGTTCCTCTGCAGGATGGAGATGTAACATCTGCTGCCGGCTCTGAGCCTGTGAGACACATGGAATAGCAGTTATACACACAGTACAAGTAAAGGGTGCATTTATATATATATATAGCGCCTTTATCCAAAGGTGCTTTCTCTATAGATTGTGCATTACATTCACCCATTCACATTTCACACACACCCCCATTCACCCCCATGGTGAAGGAAACCATGCAAGGCACCAGCCTGCACATCGGGAGCAATTGGGGGTTGAGAGTCTTGCTCAAGGACACTTTGACACTAAGGGGCGATTCATACTCCTATTTTAGAGCCGAATAAAAGTCGGTTCGGCGCTGTAGAGCCTACAATGTGACGTCATTTGAGGTTCGGGGGGGCGGGTACCGTCCTAAATTCGGCTCTGGAGGTAGATGGAGTTATAGTATAGATGGGGTTATAAAGCTTGTACTTGTACCGTTGTGGAGGTAGATGGGGTTATTGCGAACGCAGTGAGCATTTACTATGAGACCCAGCAGATCACGTCTGTGTGTCTGTGTGTGTGTGTGTGTGTCTGTGTGTGTGTCACGCTGTAACACCACCCGCCCACCACCAGAGGGCGCAGCTGTATCACACACAAAAACACACACTTGCACGCACACACACACACGCACGCACGCACGCACGCACGCACGCACCCACGCACGCACACACACACACACACAAAACACTTAACTTAAAAAAAAACTTAACTTAAAAAAAAACTTAACTTAAAAAAAAAACTTAAAAAGGAAAAACGCACACACACAAAAAACTTAACTTAAAAAAAAACTTAACTTAAAAAAAAACTTAACTTAAAAAAAAAACTTAAAAAGGAAAAACGCACACACACAAAAAACTTAACTTAAAAAAAAACTTAACTTAAAAAAAAACTTAACTTAAAAAAAACGTAAAAAGGAAAAACGCACACACAAAAAACTTAACTTAAAAAAAAACTTAACTTAAAAAAAAAACTTAAAGGAAAAACTTACACACACAAAAAACTTAACTTAAAAAAAAACTTAACTTAAAAAAAAACTTAACTTAAAAAAAACTTAAAAAGGAAAAACGCACACACACAAAAAACTTAACTTAAAAACAAACTTAACTTAAAAAAAAACTTAAACAAAAAACTTTTAAAAAAAAAACCTAAAAAAGAAGCACGCACGCACACATACACACTAAAAAAATACTTGAAAAAACATTTAATTTAAAAAAACTTAACTAAAAAAAAACCTTAAAAAGTACGTAATTTATTCTAATTGTTGTTATTGCAATTTACGAGCTGCGTTCGCTTCCCGCGTTTGCGCGTCTTACTTGTAGTATAGATGGGGTTATAAAGCTTGTACTTGTACCGTTGTGGAGGTAGATGGGGTTATAGTATAGATGGGGTTGTAAAGGTAAAGGTTGTACTTGTACCGTTGTGGAGGTAGATGGGGTTATAGTATAGATGGGGTTGTAAAGGTTGTACTTGTACCGTTGTGGAGGTAGATGGCCTGGAAGGTGACGATGGACGCCTGGTAGTCCTTCTTGTTCTTGCTGTCAGCCGGTAGAGAAGCATCGGCTGGAGAGAAGGACAATACAAGCGTTGAACACACCTCTACGGCTGTGGCTGCCGCGTAGCGTAGCCTATAGCTATATAGGACAATGGCACTATTCTGCACGGTCAAAGAAGAGGGAGAACATCCAGTTTGTAGAGCTCCGAGACGTACTTTATTTTAAGACAACAATTTTGTAAAATTGTTTTCTTAACCTTAGACAACAATTTTGTAAAATTGTTGTCTTAAAATAAAGTAAGTCTCGGAGCTCTACAAACTGGTGTGCGGATGATGTTTGCCTTGATGCCTGACATCCTATACTCTCTGCTGCCCCATCTGGCGGAGTCAGGTTATGACATCCAGCGCCTGGCCTGAATATAGGCATTGAGATGTGCACACCATCTTCTCTGTGAACTATTCTGCACGGTGGAATCCATGCAACCTATAGGGCTTTCATATAGAGTACAGGCGCTACGGAACGTGGTCAGAGTTCTGGGTGGGACTATATCAACTCTTTGGTTACTCTTTTTGTTGTAAAGATGGGGTGTTAATTTAACTTTGACTTCAAATCATTGAATCGTATCGTCATTCGGTCATTTAACACTACCTGCTCCAAAAACGAACCTCCTTAAACAAACAGTTATGTATCGATCAATATCATTTTGGAACATGTTACCACCTCACATTAATATAACACAAAATAAATTATCTTTCAAATATGCTTTAAAGGAACACTTGTTACAGCTGACCACATGACCATAATGTTATTCTTATGTTGCATTTAATTTTATAGAATAATTTGTAATTATGTATTTTCATGTATTTGTTGAATGTATTTGTAATTATGTATTTATGTACTTTTTGTATGCATTTTATATGTACCCCATCCATCCATTCAATAAACAATAAACAATCGTCGCCATAATTAACCAATATGGTCCATGTATCGTATCGTCAACCATGTATCGTGATACGTATCGTATCGCTGTTAAATGTATCGTTACACCCCTATCACAATCACATACTGACGTCCCTATCGAGACGTGTCATACTTGAGAGTAGGCCTATCACAATTATTACATAATCGTCTATTTGAGATAATTGAAATGATTTTGTCATCATCGCCATAATCTTTTCCATGTTGAAAAATGTCATTTAAAATAGCAGATCTACAAGCTCACAACGCGTCACGAAATGACGCGTTGATCTGCTATTTTCGCTAGCTGTAAAATACTGCGTTCACACTGGAAGCTACAAAGATACGGTCTACCATTCATTGTCAATGGAAGCCAGCGACATGAAGATGCAAAGATGCATCCGACGCTTGCAGCTGCTATAAAAGCTACAAATTACAAGTTGGGCTGATTTCAACTTCAGATACAAAGATACAAAGCTATAAATGAATATGCTGTGTAGCTTAGTATCTTTATCTGCCAGTGTGAACGCAGCATAAGATTAATTAATATATCGGTAATTTCTGTGTATTTTTCAGTTATTTTTGTCATGTTTGCCCTGTTGATGTTAGAATGCTGTTTGGCCGGCCGGTGTTCTCACTGATGGTGAAGTCCTGTCCTCCGAAGTTGAAGACGAAGCTCCTGTGCTGTTGGTCGTAGGTCAGTCCCGCTCCGCACACGCGCTCCGCCGTGCTCTGGCCAATCACATCCCAGTCCTCATCAGCACATTGCAGCACTGACGGCGCCCCCATCAGGCCGCACAGCACGGAGCCTGCACGCACATGCACACACATGCAGACACGCACCCACGCACGCACACACACACACACACAATTTGGCAAGCGCTTTTAATAACCCAGAGCGACAGTCGACTTCCGGCCACGCGTTGCGTCATGTGCGGTCTCCTATTCGTTGAGACACACACGTGGGTATTTGGGGACGTGGCCGAATCCGCCATTCTTTCGCGGGGTGAAAACAACTACACAGCTTACATTACAGAACGTACACTAAACGCTGTTATATTTTTTGGGGGGGGGGTTTGCGCAACATATGGTGAAGTATATTGTAGTGGAGGTGATTGCAACAACCACCGATGTTGTGAAAACATGAAAACGGGACCGCCAAATATCCTATACTTTCGGCGATTCGGCCAATAATCATCATACTCTCTGAGACACACGTCCGAGTTTTTGCACCGGGGTCAAATAAGCGAATCACGTGATGTTGATCCCCTTCCCCTATTGGCTCATTCTAGGACATGCGACATTGATCCCCTTCCCCTATTGGCTCATTCTAGGACATGTGACATTGATCCCCTTCCCCTATTGGCTCATTCTAGGACATGTGACATTGATCCCCTTCCCCTATTGGCTCATTCTAAGACATACGACATAAGACGTCTGTATGTGTACTCAGAGGCATCTCCATGGTAACGTAGACTGTACATGTAGATGTAATGTGTTTGAGAAACATGTTTGTTGTCACTGTTGTCATTGTGAATGAATGCATGGGACCCGAATGGAAACAAGACCGCAAGGTCTTTCTTCGGTGCTGTCCTTTTGGACCAATGCTGTGCTTGACTGTACCCTGTACTGTTTGACTGTACCCTGTACTGTTTGACTGTACCCTGTACTGTTTGACTGTACCCTGTTCTGTTTGACTGTACCCTGTACTGTTTGACTGTACCCTGTACTGTTTGACTGTACCCTGTACTGTTTGACTGTACCCTGTACTGTTTGCATCTTATTGTCTAATAAAACTATCAATCAATCAATCAACGTGCGCACATACATACCTCCGTCGAGGACGTTGCGGTTGAGGACGAAGCCTCGGCAGCAGGTGTCGCGGCTGCACTGCTCCTGACAGAAACGGTGCACGTCGGTGACAGAGGTTCCGCCCCGGGCGAGGGCGGAGGAGGAGGAGGAGGAGAAGGCCAGGGTGCGGAACACTCCCGACAGAGCCTTCGTCATCCTCATCCTCTCGTAGCTCTGCTGCTGATGCTGCGAGACGGAGAACTCCTCACCTGGAAACAAAAAAACAACCATGCATGTTTTTGACTGAAAATGTGCGTCGTTTACATTTCTTTCACTGATGAAAACAAAATAAAAACGAATCTATGCCGATTAAAACTCAGACTAAATATATTGACAATTTTGTCAACAAATTAAAACTAGACTAAAATGTTAGGGAGGGATTAGTGTAGAAGCTTTTCTACATTTCTGATGCGGTCTGTCCATGTGACACCTATAGTGCCATTCGTAGCATTCTTGTGTAGACTCCATCCAGGGCTTTTTCCTGTTGTACTGTGAGGGTCCATGTCTCGGCCCCATACAGCAGTACTGACTCCACAGCCGCCTCTTAAGGTCTTCTCCCATATCTGATTTCCACACACTCCTCATCCCGTGCAAGGCTTTCCAGGCAATTAAGTGCTCTCCGTAAGTAACTAAGTATACATGTACTCATTTACTGTCCATTTAAAAAAAGTTTTACACCGTGACAAACATGCTAAAACAACGGCATATAGCGTCATTGGAACAGGAATTGAACAAGTAGCCTACATTTTGAAATGTCTAAAACAAATAATAAATTCTGTATTATGTTATTGTTATTATTATTACATATAATATAATAATGGTTACCTTTCTTCCTGACAACCAGCAAATCTGAACCTCCGCCCCTCACTCTTGGGGAACAGCTCAACCAATCAAACAGCTCCGTCTCGGGATTTCCCAGAAACCCACTGACCTACACACACACACACACACACACACACACACACACACACACACACACACACACACACACACACACACACACACACACACACAGGTTAGGACATAGTCACATAGGTTAGGACATAGGTTCGGACATAGGGACAAAGCTGTTCCTTGGAGTGGTTGTACCTCTCAATAAAACGTGATCGGGACATCCCTACTATCAATGCTTGTAAGTCTGCATTATTTTTTTTAAGTATACTCATTTTAGCACCCGAATGCAGTGCGCACAAACATAATGTAAAGACAAACAAACAAATCATCGTCGTCATTTTTCGACCGCGGTCGAGATCATGGATTTCACAATGCTACGCCAGACCTCCCGGTCCTTCATTGCCATCCCCAGTTCCTGCTTACTGATGCATGTGTCCCTAGCGATGACATCAGGGAACGACAGTTTTCTACCTCTGGTCTGCTTTGAGGCAGGACTCCAGAGAAGAAGGGAAGATATAACCTCATTGTCAGCTCTGTAGCAGTGGCCGGCAAACTGTTGTTCTTCTGGATCGCACTAGTGAAGAAACACGGGGAAGGTTGCCGTATATTATATTAGTCGATGACCTGTTTGAGAGGCGCTAGAAATTGCATCATAGGCCAGCCAAGTCTATAGATTTTAATGTTTGTTTAGGGTAGTTATGATGCAATGTTTTTGCAAACAAAGTCTATGGACTTAAAACCCTTTGACTGCCAAATGACGTGATTTTTCCTAATTCTGCATGCCATTGACGTGATAAGAGTTTTTTTTAATTGATTCGGAATGGTCTCGCTAATATCTACCGAGTAGTAACTTACCAGTCGCTATAGGCAACGCTCGCTTCCTGCTGTGGTCCGTCAATGAAATGTTTCCCCGCCGTCCACATCCATTGTAAGTGCGATCTTTAGCAGCGTTTTTCTCGGATCAGAACGTCGATGTTAGCGGCTCATTACTTTGCGTTGCTATCTCGCGGTTACGATATTAACGCTTCTGATGACTTTTAAAGTTACAATGCTCACATTAGCTATACGGTGATTTTGCTTCCTGATTTTTTTTGTGGGGAAGTGAAAGTGAATGTTTTCATAAAATACCCATGCATCCGGGCGGCATTAAATGGTGGTGTCTGAGAGGCTGAATCTAATCAAACGGTGGTCCGTGGCTCAAACACAGAATAAGGATGATGTGCCTTGATATGAAAAGGGTTGAAAACCAACTTGTGTTTGTCTTTTATTTTTTATGTTATTTTTGTTTTGAGTGGTGCCTAACTTGCTCCAATGGCTGGCCGCGTGTGTGTATGTCTGTCTGTCTGTCTGTTTAGAGTGCAAACAGCTGCAATACCACTGGCAGCCAGCCAGAGGTGTTTTATGAGCAGCTCAGTTCACACAAGTGTGATTTTTTTTCCCCCACCTTGTCCCCGCCCCCCCTGTTCTTTCCATTCCTTTTGTGGAAACAATCAAAAATATAGCTGCAAGCAGTTATAAGACGACGGGGTCAAGCCCAATAAGAAAAAAAGCTACACGCAAAATAGGAATAAAGATAGTACGGACTGCAGGTGTGATAAACAGTAAATGTGAATATGGTTATAGGGTGCCATAATTTCTAATGTCTAATTAAGACACCGGGAGAAGTGAAGAGACGTCATCAGATGACACATACAGGAATGAAAACTCACGTCTGTAAACAGTGTGACAAGAGTTTCATATAGGTCACCTGAAGACACACCAGCGTATCCACACAGGAGAAAAACCCTTCTGTTGTAAACAGTGTGACAAGAGTTTTAGTCAGTTAGGGAGCCTCAAGACACACCAACGTATCCACACAAGAGAGAGGCCTTTTGTCTGTAAACACTGTGACAAGAGATTTAGTAAGTTAGGGAGCCTCAGGACACACCAGCGTATCCACACAGGAGAAAAACCCTTCTATTGTAAACAGTGTGACAAGAGTTTTAGTCTGTTAAATAACCTTAAGATACACCATCTTATCCACACAGGGGAGAGGCCTTTCATCTTTAACACTGTGACAAGAGCTTCAATCAGTTGTGCAATCTCAGGAGCCACCAGCGTATCCACACTAGAGCCACCAGCGTATCCACACTAGAGCCACCAGCGTATCCACACTAGAGGAACACCGTTCAGCTGCAAAGAGTGTGACAAGAGTTTTAGTCAGATCGGTGACCTCAAGACACACCAACGTATCCACACAAGAGAGAGGCCTTTTGTCTGTAAACACTGTGACAAGAGTTGTAGTATGTTAGGGAGCCTCAGGACACACAAGCGTGTCCACACTGGAGAAAAACCCTTCTTTTGTAAACGGGGTGAGGCTGCAACAGCGAGGTGTGTACCGGTGATGCAGAGGACCAAGAGGCCCCACAAGATCGAAACACCCGGATGTCATCGCAGCTGCTTAATGAAAATCGCTCTGGATTAAGAGCCTCTGCTAAATGCCTAAATTGTAAATTGAAATTGTAGCACGTCAAAGAGTAGAGGAAGCACGTCGAGCATGCGATCAAGAACCGTCCGCAGAACAACGCGAGACACTGAAGGAGGCAATCAAGGGTGAGGAGCTGATGCAAAAAGTCCGCAGAGCTGGGGAATTCCAGTACAGCGAGTCATGGAGGGTGATCAATGAGATGTGTGGAAGGAAGAGACCGAAAGAGGGACAGGTGGCAGGAAACAGCCCAGAAGAGAGAGTGACCACCTGGTTAACTCACTTCAGGAACCTCCTTGGCACACACCAGACAGTGGAAGGTGCTGAGAAGGAAATGCCTGGTGCGTGCGTGCGTGCGTGCGTGCGTGCGTGCGTGCGTGCGTGCGCATGTGCATACACACCTGTGTGGAGGTGTTGCAGCATGTGTTCAGTGTGTGTGTGCATACACACCTGTGTGGAGGTGTTGCAGCGTGTGTTCAGTGTGTGTGTGCTGTACAGCTGACATTGTCTCTGCTCCTCCTCTGTGAAAACAGCCACATGATGACAGGACGGCTCTGTAGCGCACGCTGCAACACACACACACACACACACACACACACTGTCACATACACACAGAGCGGGCACGTGCACAGAAACTGTCACATACACACAGAGCATGTAGACATCAAAGGGGGCTTGTGTCCCGTCTGTAAAAAGTTCCACATGCAGCTTGTGAGTAGAAATGGAGGTTGAAGGGATTATATGTAACTTTCAAAAAAGTGTTGGATCATTTCATCATCATCTATACTGAACATTCCAGACAGCGTATAAGTTGCTCGATTCAGAATTTACTAGATGTTCATTTTATCCGAATTTCCTACAATACAAATACATTGTAACTTAGATTCATTGAGAACTCCTGTCCTTGGTTCTGGTGACTCATACACTGCATGCCCTCCTAATACGTGAGAGGGCCGTGTTTTTATTAAATGTTGTAATAATTTATTGTTGTATTTATTAATTTTGTATTACGTTTTTCATTTTCCAAAAGATATTAAAAGTACATGTGCGTGCGTGCGTGCGTACGTGCGTGCGTGCGTACGTGCGTGCGTGCGTACGTGCGTGCGTGCGTACGTGCGTACGTGCGTGCGTGCGTGCGTGCGTGCGTGCGTGCGTGCGTGCGTGCGAGAGAGAGAGTTACCTTGGACACACGCTACCAGATCAGTGTTGAGAGTTGACAGAATGTCTGTGTCTTCAGCTCCAGTGAGAAGATCTGACCCGGGAACAGCCTCAAACCTGGACAGCACTGAAAACACATTCACACACTGTGAGTAGAACTGACCCGGGAACAGCCTCAAACCTGGACAGCACTGAAACACATAATACACAGTGAGTAGAACTGACCCAGGAACAGTCTCAAACCTGGACAGCACTGAAAACACATTCACACACAGTGAGTAGAACTGACCCGGGAACAGCCTCAAACCTGGACAGCACTGAAACACATAATACACAGTGAGTAGAACTGACCCAGGAACAGCCTCAAACCTGGACAGCACTGAAAACACATTCACACACAGTGAGTAGAACTGACCCAGGAACAGCCTCAAACCTGGACAGCACTGAAAACACATTCACACACAGTGAGTAGAACTGACCCGGGAACAGCCTCAAACCTGGACAGCACTGAAACACATTCACACACAGTGAGTAGAACTGACCCAGGAACAGCCTCAAACCTGGACAGCACTGAAAATACATTCACACACAGTGAGTAGAACTGACCCGGGAACAGCCTCAAACCTGGACAGCACTGAAAACACATTCACACACAGTGAGTAGAACTGACCCAGGAACAGTTTCAAACCGGACAGCACTGAAACACATTCACACACAGTAAGTAGAACTGACCCGGGAACAGCCTCAAACCTGGACAGCACTGAAAACACATTCACACACAGTGAGTAGAACTGACCCAGGAACAGTTTCAAACCTGGACAGCACATTGGAAAACACATTCACACACAGTGAGTAGAACTGACCCAGGAACAGTTTCAAACCTGGACAGCACTGAAACACATTCACACACAGTGAGTAGAACTGACCCAGGAACAGCTAATCGAGGTGGTTGGTTGTGCACACTTATCCGACACACCAAGGACCGACATGCGGAAACAACGATCGGATTAAGGTTAGGAGAACATGCGCTGCTCCGTGCTTGCGGTTATGGTGGTTACTTAATTATTTCACATTTATCTATAAAGCTATCATCATTTATCATATATCATCATATAATCATTTTTCCAAGTATTTTGGAAAATTGTGAAAGCAGAGAGATGGGTCTGTAGTTTGTGAATTGATGCCATTGATGTTTTGTGTGATTTTAGCATCTTCGTTGGGCAAATGCCTGTCAGAAATGATAAATTACAGATGTGTGTGAATGGTGTTACTATATGTCTATTATGCTTTTGATTATTGCCATAGATAGATATTCCATTTAGTTGTAGTCCTAATTTAGTCATCTGAAATGTTTGTTTTTGTCTAGTTTTAGTCGACTAAATCTACAGGTGATTTAGTCGACTAAAATGTATTTTTGGCATGCCGTGTTGGAATCGCAACACCTGAAATCAGCCGGCCTACAAGCTCACAACGTGTCACTCGGTGCTGCGTTGTGAGCTTGTAGATCGGCTATTTTCGGAGCGCGACACAGACACCGACTTCAGTCAAAACAAAAGAGTATTTTCTTTTTTCCAGAATTGGCGGTATAGCATTAAAACGAAAACGCATGCTTCGTTGTGATTGGCTCCCGTGTGTGCGTACCTGTGCACTGCTCGTCGGAGAGAGTCTCGTTGCTATTGGTCCAGACCAGATCGTCTCCCTGGGCGGAGACACACCTCCAGCCTCCTGATTGGATGTCAGGCTGAGCCGGCAGGAAGTCACCTGACCCCGAACACCGTAAGCCCCGCCTCTGACACGACGTCACACCTGAGGTGCGAGCACACACACACACACACACACACACACACACACACACACACACACACACACACACACAAATTTAAAAGCAACGCATCTGTTGATGTTGTACGTATGCTTAAGTCAAATTAAAATAAAACGTCTAACCTTCTGACTAAGTATGAATGAATCAGGGGCTTACTGTACTTTCACCAGCAAAATAAAAATGAAAAATTGAGAAATTCAGCAATGAGTTCAAGTAAACTGTACATAATTATAATACAATAATGTAATATATTGGTATCGTAATCTGTATCAACCAATAATGTACCCTGCAAATAATCGGAGATGGATATCGGTCCTAAGTTCTATATCTTGCATCTCTATTCAATTCTTAAATTTAGCAAGTAGCTGACCTTTACTTTCTCTTTATCTGATGTCTTTATTGACAAAACCTGCATACTGCAGTGTAGCCTACATGACCATATTTGCACATGTGTCAAAAATCGACAAAAACAATCTGGAGAGTAGGGAATTCGCACACTGAGAATAGCAGATCTACAAGCTCACGACACGTCACAGTGCGACATGTAGTGAGCTTGTAGATCTGCTATTCTCGGCTCGACGCCCCCTATAAGCTCAACCACTATAGAGGAGGCGTGGCTCACATTGACTGGCAGACGACGCTCCAATGGCAGAGCTGCCCCGGGGACACCTGCGACAGAAGTCCCTCCCCTCTTCTTCCTGATAGGTCCCCTCGGGACAGAGGAGACACGCCCCCTCTGCGGAGGAGGTCCCGGCAGGACAAACCACTGCGGAGGCAAAAAGACATGCGACATGAGAGACGGTAACCATTTTGACCTGAGATCAGATTCTAAAAAAATGTCTTCTACATCCTGACAGTTTTCTGAAAAAGCTACTGTATGTTTCTGTGTCAGTCGTTCTTCGATTTTTCAAAGTTAGCAGACCTACAAGCTCGTAGCGCGCCACCAAGTGGCGCGCTACGAGCTTGTAGATCTGATATTTTTCAATAGCTAAGGCATAACATAATGCTAACACCAAAAGGGGTTCCCGCCCAAAATGGGTTAAAGCTGTGGTTCCTCAACCTCAAAGCACCACTTCACAACTATTCAACCTACCTTCATGTAATTGGTCCTCACTAATGTTCATGATAAAATGCTACCCAATTATTTTCCTACTAGTATGTGTCTATAAGAGGGCTGTGGTCAGTTTGGAGACCCGTCCACCAGTGACATCTTCGATGGGGTTATAAATAAATACGTAAAGAAAATAAAAAATCACAGCACTCCAAAACAGCTTAGTCATTGGCCCTTTTTGAAACTATCCCCTCGCCACTCGCCCTACACACTTCCACTCGGTTTGAGCATAGATGCAATAAATAATAGAGACAGCACCAGGTTTCCCCTCCCATCCAGTGCCGTCTCTATTATTTATATATCTATGCTCAAACCAAGTGGAAGTGTTTAGGGCGGAGTTTCAAAAAGGGGGATTGACTCACCACAACCTGCAGTACCATCAGTGTCCAGCAGGGCAACAGTGACTCACCACAGCCTGCAGTACCATCAGTGTCCAGCAGGGGAACAGTGACTCACCACAGCCTGCAGTACCATCAGTGTCCAGCAGGGGAACCGTGACTCACCACAGCCTGCAGTACCATCAGTGTCCAGCAGGGGAACAGTGACTCACCACAGCCTGCACCATCGGTGTCCAGGCGGTAACCGGGGGAACAGCCAAAGCTTGGTGTTGTCATGGAAACCAGCCGGGGTTCTGATGTCATCAGCGAGGGGAGGAGATTACCCAGAAGCCCCTGCAGCGCAGCCAGCAGCCTGCTCCCATTGAGGAACACACCTGGTAAACGAACAACATTACAGATACATGGTAAACGATACAATATAACTTATTTTGTTGTGTGTTGTCGGATAAGATTGTGTCCACGATTCCATGCTGTATTGATGTTGGTACCATTAGGAGAGATAACAGGCAAACGTTGATCACAATAACAATTATTCTACAACATTCTCTAATTGTGTAGACTTCTTGTAAATTAAGTAATGCAGATGTTTAACAATAATTTAACTCTTGAGAGCGTAACGATTAAGAATCCATTTGGTGTCATTTTACACTCAAGAGTTAAATAACTAATAAGGTTCCATTGGGTTACCAACTCTCCCTCATTGGTTGAGAACCACATAAGTAAACGATACAATAGCCCAAAAAAAAGCTAAAATGATCACTTAAGCAATATTACACGAGAGGATGTGCTTTACTGTCATTAATGCACAACTGCGTTGCTGCAGGAACGTATCGAACCGATAAGCGAGTTCCGTAAGCAGCGCAGAATTGCCATTAATGACAATAATAACAGTTACCCTTAAAAAAACACGTCAACTCAATTTCACTATAACTAAGATATTCGCTAAAAAACATTTGTGACAGATGTAGACACTACGACCGAAAATGTTCCAAGACAATTGCTAGCCTAGCAACCCAACCGGCTGCACTCTGGGAGAGCAACCCAACCGGCTGCTCTCTGGGAGAGCAACCCAACCGGCTGCTCTCTGGGAGAGCAACCCAACCGGCTGCTCTCTGGGAGAGCAACCCAACCGGCTGCTCTCTGGGAGAGCAACCCAACCGGCTGCTCTCTGGGAGAGCAACCCAACCGGCTGCTCTCTGGGAGAGCAACCCAACCGGCTGCTCTCTGGGAGAGCAACCCAACCGGCTGCTCTCTGGGAGAGCAACCCAACCGGCTGCACTCTGGGAGAGCAACCCAACCGGCTGCTCTCTGGGAGAGCAACCCAACCGGCTGCTCTCTGGGAGAGCAACCCAACCGGCTGCTCTCTGGGAGAGCAACCCAACCGGCTGCTCTCTGGGAGAGCAGCGAGATTGTTATGTTTTGATTAGGTGTTCCATCATGCTCGTTTGAAGCACGGCTAGATGGCTGTTTCAACCAATCAGATTGCTTCCTCAAAATTACCTGTTGTATAATATGTTAATGTTATATACCCAATAATGGCCGTGTTACACTATAGTCTGTCAATGAACTATAGTGATATCTGTCAATCATCCGTAGTGATATCTGTCAATCATCTATAGTGATATCTGTCAATCAACTATAGTGATATCTGTCAATCATCCGTAGTGATATCTGTCAATCAACTATAGTGATATCTGTCAATCATCTATAGTGATATCTGTCAATCATCTATAGTGATATCTGTCAATCAACTATAGTGATATCTGTCAATCATCCGTAGTGATATCTGTCAATCAACTATAGTGATATCTGTCAATCATCTATAGTGATATCTGTCAATCATCTATAGTGATATCTGTTTGCTCACCGACATCGTGGAGGTCGGGGAGGTCAGGGGTCGGGAGGTCAGATAGAGAGGCCGCCCACGTGACCTTTAACCTCATGATGTCATCGCTGTCGCACTGCACGTGCACCGAGGAGTCGTCACACACTGTCACCCAGTCACCTGACACAGGCAGCTGCACGCACACACACACACACACACGCACACACACACACACACACACACACACACACACACACATATACACACACACAGATGGTGACATTGTTAGTTAAGTACTTGAATCCCAGAATCCACGCGTTGTGTGTGTGTGTGGGGCGTGGCTAACCTTCAGTGAACAGACAGCAGTGGTGAGTGGAGCTGTGAGGTTGGAGCTGATGGAGGAACAGGACTGATGATCGTCTACAGAGAGAGACATCTCTGCTGTAGAACGCACCGTCTGGAAGGCCTGGGATCCTGTATGTACACACACACACACACACACACACACACACACACGTACACACACACGTACACACACACACGTACACACACGTACACACACACACACGTACACACACAAACACACACACACACACACACACACACACAGACACAGACACACACACAGACACACACACACACACGTTTTTGGATTTTGATGACGTCAAACGATGGAAGCAAGCGTTGCCTATAGCGACGGGAAGCTAAAATACGGTAAATATAATTAATTCTGGATTAATGGAAAGCAATAAAAGGCGAGAATTCTTGTCTTGTCACAGCCGGGTGGGTTTAAGCTCTATATACGAGATTTATTGAATATGGCATGGGTTGTGTTAACCCATTTTGGGGCGGGAACCCCTTTTTGTGTTTTAAGCATGAAAATGATGAAAAGTCGATGAAAACGATAGAAAAATCGTGAAAATGTGGCGCAAATCTTTGAATATATATTCTTTCAGAGCCAAAGTTTTTAACTCAAATCTTTGCTTCTGGGAGGTCCCTGGAACAACATATTTTCAGATGGGGGTTGGCGGCCAATTACATATAAGTTTGGGGGTCCTTGACATGAAAATGTTTGAGAACCACTGACATAGAATCATAGGGTTTTTCCGAAAACTGTCATGATTTAGAAGACATTTGTAGAATCCTTCCCAGGTCAAAATGGGTTAGGATAAGATTAGGGTCTTACTCTGACATGCTGCGGCCAGCAGGGGGGTGTTTGCGTCCCAGCGTTGGCCCTCCAGCGCGCACAGGAAGCTGCCGACGGGAAGCGCGTTCTGGTAACCACGGTGACAGACGAGGTCGCAGCTCTGCCTGCCGCCTGTCGGCGTGCTGCAGAGCAGTGCACCATGGGTAATGATGGGGTGAGGACAGACGGGTCCTACCGAGACAGAGACATGAAAGACAACTGTGAAAGACTGTCTGCAGTCTTGATTTCGTCGACTAAAACTATGACCAAACTACTGCCTTTTTTCCGACTACCTTTTTTCACTGACAAACTAAATAAAAACTAAGCTATTATGACTAAAAGCTAAGACTAAATTTGTTGATAATTTCGTCAACAATTGAAATGTCAGGGAGGGACGAGTTGAGAAGAGATCCAGTAGAACTAAAAGGCAAGTTATTTTTTGTTTGGTTCCGTTCAGGTGTTGAGCTCAGCCAAATACACACAGTACATTTAATCGACTAAAATCTTATGATATTTAGTCGACCAAATCTAGACTAAAACTAAAACTTTGCAGATAACTAAAATATGACTAAAATGTGGAAAAAGTGGAATTTTATCCAAAATACTATTGACTAAAACTAAATCAAACTTTGCTGTCAAACTCAACACTGCATGGTGCTGACGTTCTGGGGGGGGGAGGAGACTCACGGTCACATGACATGGGTGCGTTGACGCTGGCCCTCCTCCTGGTCCCGCCCACTTCCTGTCCATCCTCTGACACGCACCAGCAGGAAGTGATGTCACACTGGAACGGGGCGAAGCTTCCGTCCGGCTGGCAGAGAGCTCCCTGCAGCTCGCACCAGCTGGGACCTGAGGAGGAGGGGTGCACGTGTTTGGTCTGACGTACTGACAGTCCGACAGGCATTAGTCCGATACCCCAAACCCTAACCTAACCCTGACCACATACGGTAGCCATGGGTGAGTCTTAACCAGCCACGCATGTGTATTAACACTAGAGTGTCTGTGAGGTCTTTCTGACCTATTTTGAGATTTTTAAGTTGATTATCTTTGCCCGTGAAGTTCTCAGAAGGTTCTCCGTCCAGGTCTTTTTGACCTGAAGTCAGCCTGTGTGGTACCTGGCCATACTACAGTCATGCGAGTGTTCAACGGCCACGCACGTTTATGTGTCTTAACCGGCCACGCATGTTGGGAGCCAGGGGTTATTCTTAACCGGCCACGCATAATTGTCGGGCTGTTGCATGTCAGACTGTTAGTACGTCTGGTCTGACCAACGTGCGCTCCTGCAAAGTACAGCAAAGTACACAACAATACATACACACATGGTATATATAAAAACATATTGGACCCTTCAAAAAGGGCGCATAATCAAGTTAGTAAAGTTAATAAAGTTCCCGAATATTTCACCGCATAAAATCACATAAAACCCTGCATATATTCACATATTCCGCATTTCAAAATGTTCCCCTCATATTTTCACAGCATGTATGTCGTACATGTGAGTTGTCCTGCAGGGTCGAGCGTCGCAGCTTGCAGAACCTCTCCCGTCAGAGGGTTGACACACCAGCCTGCATCGCCCTCTGTCTGCAGCACCGAGAACTGACCGCTCTGCGAACAAAACACACATCACAACAATGGTATGGATCGTCGGTTCTTCCACGATACCTCCTCACAGCGTGTGTGTGTGCATGCGTGCGTGTGCATGACACGTACCTCCTCACAGCATGCGTGTGTGCGTGCGTGTGCATGACACGTACCTCCTCACAGCATGCGTGTGCGTGCGTGCGTGCACGTGGCACATACCTCCTCACAGTGTGCGTGTGTGTGTGCGTGCACGTGACACATACCTCCTCACAGCGTGCGCTGTAGCCAGTAGTATTATGTCCATCAGACGTGATGTCAGAGCCTTTCAGCCAACCAGAGAGCAGAGTGTGAACACGCCTCCTCTGACAGCGAGACAGACCTGCGGGATGCACACATAATGAGTGTGCGTGCGTGCGTGCGTGCGTGCGTGCGTGCGTGCGTGCGTGCGTGCGTGCGCATGCCTGTAAACTTACACTTGGGCAGAGTTTTGGAACGGCTGGTCAGAGATTCAGGGATGTACTGTCCATCTTCCTCAACACACCAACATTGACCTACGTGCACGGGTGTAGGTCAAACGCACAAGTACTTAGTATTGATACAATCGATGATTTGCATTGCAAAACGATACGATATGTTACAATTCGATATACTTTCATTCTTGAAATTAAAATAGATTTTTCAATGCAGTTACTATATCGTTACACCCCTAGTATTTTAAGAACGAAAAGTAAGAGAAGGTGTGTGCGTGCGTGCGTGCGTGCGTGCGTGCGTGCGTGCGTGCGTGCGTGCGTGCGTGCGCGCGCGTCAGACCTGTGCTGGGGTGACACTGGGTGCTGAGCCAGTCTCCTCGCTGGTCGCACTGTGGCGTGTAAGGCTGGTAGCCTGCTGGCCTCTGGCTCTCTGCCGCGCTGCCATCTCTACGCCAGTACCACTGGAGAGCTACACACACACACACACACACACACACACACACACACACACACACAAACTCTCCATCATTTAGCTGATGGGGACCACCTGGAACCCCCTCAATGACCACTGGTGGTTCCCTCGACCACTGTTTGAATGAAAACCATTGACGTTTAACAGGCCCGTAAGCAGCGTCTAATCCGTCTATAGGACACATGCACACTTTGTTAATTATAGTGTCGAGGCAATTATTGTACTATAGAGGGTATGGACATGCATAAAGTGAATGGCAAAATTGAGTGGCAAATCGAGTGGAAAAGTGAGTTTAATGTCGTTTAACATCGTTTAATGCAATCAAATACAACTTTTCTGCTTGAATGTATGGGCTGTCAAGGCCAGAAAGTAGTTTTTCAGTAGGTGTTCCCTCCCGCACAACTTCCGGGTTTATTGTACTCCATTATTAGCATTATTTATTTTAAAACATTACTATTAGTTACTTTGTAGATTTGGGGGTTATTATACCAAACATACATTAACCACTTCAGCCCTATACATTTCGGCCATTTGAAAATAGCAGATCTCCATGATCACAATGTGTTGGGATGCGACACATTGTGAGCTTGTAGATCGGCTATTTTCAAACGATTTATTCACATTTGAAAACTTGAAACGGGACTCTGCATATTGAGTACTTTTACTTTTGGTGCTTTATACGTTTGTACTTTTAACTCAAGAGCATTTCGAATTCCGGACTTTTACTTGTAACAGAATATTTCTACGTGGCCGTATTGATTTTAAAGTAAAGTAAAACAATCGAGTACTTTTTCCATCACTGGGTAAAACCTTATTTTTTATTCAGTGTGTCTTACTCAGTGTTGTTTTTGGCAGCAAATTTAGATTTTAGTTTTAGTCATAGTTTCTTGAATAGGTTTCAGTTAGTTTTAGTCACATTAGAGTTAGTCTAGTTTCAGTCGACTAAAATGTCAAAAGATTTTAGTCGACTAAATCTACAGTGTATTTAGTCGAACAGAATGTACTTTGGCGGGCCTTGATGCCGTCGTAATGACTGTTTTCTTTCACTTGCTGAAAATAGCCGATCTACAAGCTCACAACGCGTCGCAGCGCGACGCGTTGTGAGCTTGTAGATCGGCTATTTTCAGCATGCAACCAAGTGTAAAATTACTTATACTGGATCTCTTGTCCACTAGTCCCTTTAGTCTAGTTTTTTATTTGTTGACGAAATCGTCAGTATATTTAGTCTTTGTTGTAGTCATCATGGCTTTAATTCGTTTTCATGTAGTTTCCATTTAGTTTTCGTCAGTGGAAAAAGGTAGTCGACGAACATTTTTCGCCTTTAGTTTTAGTCGACGAAATCAACACTTGTCTTACTGGAGTAGGCGGCCAACTGCAGCGCCGATCTGGAGCGGCTCAGCAGCAGCCTGTCGAATATCCGCGCCTGCTCCTCCGCCGATTGGCTCGCCAGGAGCTCCTCCCCGGTCAGACGCAGGCCCTCCGCCAATAGGAATGCGTGTCCCAGAGGGAGGCGGGAGGAGTTGGAGAGGAAGACGATGGTCTCTGCTTCCTGTCTGAAGGCGGTGACCTCAGCCAACGCCTCGGAGCACAGCGCTGGAGGAGGAGAGGAGGAGAGGAGGAGGAGGAGGAGGAGGAGGAGGAGGAGGAGGAGGAGGAGGAGAGGGCAGGAACTGGGTTTAACACATCTCCTGACAGCTATTAATCATACAGTTATATCTAATAGAGACGTCACCGGATTTCCCCTCCCATCCACTTGCATTGAGTTGCTCACCCTGCAGCGCATGAGGCGCTCTTCCGGGTTGGAACAGAGTGCATTCTGGGATTGGTAATGGGCCATACGTGAAAGCGCTGGGCCGTTGATATCATTGCGCGCGTTCACGTATGTTACATAGCAGTGGCTCGAGGGGTAGAGTGACCGGATGGAAACCGAAAGGTTCCCAGTTTGAAACCGGGCTCCCCCAGAGTTAGTGTCGAAGTGTCCTTGAGCATACAAGTGTATGAATGTGTGTATGAATGGGTGAATGTAATGCACAATCTATGTAAGGCGCCTTGGATAAAGGCGCTATATAAATGCACCATTTACCATTTTATAGTGTTCACGTATGGAACATATAGCGTTCACATGCATAGTGCTGGCCCCATAGTGCAATACCACTTTCGGCCACCATGTCTTTTTCGCTTCAGTTGTTTCCTCTCGGTGACGTCCGCCAGCGTTTTTCAGTGAAAGTATTTAAAAAATAATTACATTTTATTAAGTCTATGGGCTCTATCTCGCACGCCGCCTTATCCCTAAACTTATTAGCCAGATTTTACTATTTTGAAAAAACATGTTTGAAATGAGCTTGTAGATCGGCTATTTGAACAATTTTAAACTTACTATTTTTAATAGTAAAACATGGCAAAAGAGACGAGGGGTAAGGCAGCGCACAAGATGGGGCCCGATGACTAAACCAAATCAAAATTTGCTGTCAAAAGTAAAACTTGTGTGTACAAGTAGAACCAGATAGAGCTTTAATGGGACTGACCTGGTCTGTTCTGAAGGGTCTGGGTAGATGCTGGACCTGCAAACAGATATAGAGTCAGCTAATATCTCAACAACAGATTCCAAGATGCAAATTCAATGGAAAATTCTTCATTTTTTGGGGGGCGGTGGTTTCCCAGATTGGCTAAAGCTAACGGTGTTCATTTCTTATAATGTAGATTTATTTGTTTCCTGTATTGGCACAGGGGGAAATAATAACACCAAAAACTAAATTAACAAATATCGGTTTCAGTATCAGCTATCATGCATTTGCATTTCCAACTCCAGAAGCAAAGATTTGAGTAAAAACTGTTCGCTATAAAAAAATATATATATTCAAAGATTTACAGATTTTAATAACAATAAATAAAATAGCAGATCTACAAGCTCATATGAGCTTGAATATCTGCTCTGTTTTTGGAATATCCAACACTAACATCTAAAAGATAATGACTTTCGTGTTTTGTAACAGATCAAATGCAGTGTAAAACTCACAGGTGAGAGCAGCGCCCCCTGCTGCCAGAGCGGTCGTCCTTCTGCCCGCCGTGTCCACGCAGAAGCACCTGGCCCCGCCCCCGGCGCACTGCAGCGGCAGGAAGCCGCCGTCCTCCGACGAGCATGCTGGGACATGGAGTTCTGCCCCGGCGGCCATGGCGCTCTTCGCCCGCAGTGCCCGCGCCCGCTCTGCCTCGCAGTGGGACGGACAGCGGGCGGGCCTGCTGCCCGCAGTCCGCGTCGCGGCCACCTCCCGGCCGGTGAGCGGGTCCACGCACCAACACTGTGCTCCGTCGCACTGGACCTCCTGGTAGAGACCGTCGGGCGCACAGCTCGGCACAAACATGGCCGACGTCGCATCGTTGACACCAGAGCACGACCGCAGCAGGGGGGTAAGTACCTTTTGGAGCAGAGTCTGTGATTTATTGATTTATTTCAACTAACCATAACAATGTATTTAAGCAGTAAAAGCCACGTTGAGAATTAAGTCTCGTTTACAAGTGTTAACTGGCCAAGAGGCAAATAATATTACGCAGCTCTGCCAGTACCAACAAATACAGGACCATAACATAAGGACAGACATATAACATTCATACACACAGTCCTCACTACCTAAGAAGCTCAAGTAAAAACATGTAAATCTAATAAAGTGACCAAAACTAATATAACACTAAGAGCAATCAACGTTTGCTACTAAACCAATTAATAAAATTAGAGCAACAACATTTGCTACACATCAAAGCAGGAGCAGTGTCTAGGAAGTGTGCCCATTTACGGCAATCCTTTTTAAACTCACTAGGGGGATCACAAAAGTCAATTTGAGTCTGGTCTGTAGGTCATTCCTAACCTGACTCCGCCAGATGAGTCTGGTCTGTAGGTCATTCCTAACCTGACTCCACCAGATGAGTCTGGTCTGTAGGTCATTCCTAACCTGACTCCGCCAGATGAGTCTGGTCTGTAGGTCATTCCTAACCTGACTCCGCCAGATGAGTCTGGTCTGTAGGTCATTCCTAACCTGACTCCACCAGATGAGTCTGGTCTGTAGGTCATTCCTAACCTGACTCCACCAGATGAGTCTGGTCTGTAGGTCAGTTAAGATACTCTTAACTGACCTCACACTAGAGGAAGGCATATGCACCTGCTTTCTGTAACATTTGGTTACAAGGTTTTGTTTCTGTGTATATGTACTTGTGGATTATATTTGTTGTACTGTGTGTCCATGTCATGTATGTAAAATGTAAATGTTCTTATTTGTATACAGGGCGCCATTGAAAAAGAGACCCTGGTCTCAATTGGATTCCCCTGAAATAAAGGTTACAAACAAACATTCCTAACCTGACTCCGCCAGATGAGTCTGGTCTGTAGGTCATTCCTAACCTGACTCCACCAGATGAGTCTGGTCTGTAGGTCTGGTCTGTAGGTCATTCCTAACGCCAGATGGATGAGTCTGGTCTGTAGGTCATTCCTAACCTGACTCCGCCAGATGGATGAGTCTGGTCTGTAGGTCATTCCTAACCTGACTCCGCCAGATGGATGAGTCTGGTCTGTAGGTCATTCCTAACCTGACTCCGCCAGATGGATGAGTCTGGTCTGTAGGTCATTCCTAACCTGACTCCGCCAGATGGATGAGTCTGGTCTGTAGGTCATTCCTAACCTGACTCCGCCAGATGGATGAGTCTGGTCTGTAGGTCATTCCTAACCTGACTCCGCCAGATGGATGAGTCTGGTCTGTAGGTCATTCCTAACCTGACTCCGCCAGATGGATGAGTCTGGTCTGTAAGTCATTCCTAACCTGACTCCGCCAGATGGATGAGTCTGGTCTGTAGGTCATTCCTAACCTGACTCCGCCAGATGGATGAGTCTGGTCTGTAAGTCATTCCTAACCTGACTCCGCCAGATGGATGAGTCTGGTCTGTAGGTCATTCCTAACCTGACTCCGCCAGATGAGTCTGGTCTGTAGGTCATTCCTAACCTGACTCTGCCAGATGAGTCTGGTCTGTAGGTCATTCCTAACCTGACTCCGCCAGATGAGTCTGGTCTGTAGGTCATTCCTAACCTGACTCCACCAGATGAGTCTGGTGTGTAGGTCATTCCTAACCTGACTCCACCAGATGAGTCTGGTCTGTAGGTCATTCCTAACCTGACTCCACCAGATGAGTCTGGTCTGTAGGTCATTCCTAACCTGACTCCGCCAGATGAGTCTGGTCTGTAGGTCATTCCTAACCTGACTCCGCCAGATGAGTCTGGTCTGTAGGTCATTCCTAACCTGACTCCACCAGATGAGTCTGGTCTGTAGGTCATTCCTAACCTGACTCCGCCAGATGAGTCTGGTCTGTAGGTCATTCCTAACCTGACTCCGCCAGATGAGTCTGGTCTGTAGGTCATTCCTAACCTGACTCCGCCAGATGAGTCTGGTCTGTAGGTCATTCCTAACCTGACTCCACCAGATGATTCTGGTCTGTAGGTCATTCCTAACCTGACTCCGCCAGATGGAAGAGACGCTTGCTTCACAATCACACGTGCTTCTGTAGCCCAATCGCTGAAGAAAGCTGTCACTTTTTTCAAGCTACTTGGCAGGTGATTGGATGGGACTGTCTGTCAATCATATTAACGTGTCTACATGACGTACGGTAGCTGCGCCAGCATGAAAGTAATTTAAACAACCCCCGCAAACGACAAAATTAAGTGTTAATAGTTAAACAGATAGAAACCCCCTCACTATTGTGTTGGATGTGTAGGTCATGCCTTCACTTGCTTTCAAGAATAGAATACGATTTTCCAAATATAATAACAATTGCAACAGACGCTTCTCGATGTCATCACACCCGGTCTCGTCAAGATCCCGCCCATAAGCTGCCACCGATTGGTTCGTCCCGGGGCACGGGGGCGGTTCAACGCCAAATCCCAGAGTGATCCCAGATGGAGGATGTAGTGTGAACTTGTGAATCAATACCGTCCCAATCTGGCGGAGTCAGGTTAGGTCATTCCATGACCAGGGCCCAACGAATGTGTGCGTGCATCTGTGTTCCGGTACCTGTTCCAGAGAGGCAGAGTACGAGCTCCTCAGGCCCAACAGAGTGTATTACCTGCTCCAGAGAGGCAGAGTGTATTACCTGCTCCAGAGAGGCAGAGTGTATTACCTGCTCCAGGGAGGCAGAGTGTATTACCTGCTCCAGGGAGGCAGAGTGTATTACCTGCTCCAGGGAGGCAGAGTGTATTACCTGCTCCAGAGAGGCAGAGTGTTTTACCTGCTCCAGAGAGGCAGAGTGTATTACCTGCTCCAGGGAGGCAGAGTGTATTACCTGCTCCAGAGAGGCAGAGTGTATTACCCGCTCCAGGGAGGCAGAGTGTATTACCTGCTCCAGAGAGGCAGAGTGTATTACCCGCTCCAGGGAGGCAGAGTGTATTACCTGCTCCAGAGAGGCAGAGTGTATTACCTGCTCCAGAGAGGCAGAGTGTATTACCTGCTCCAGGGAGGCAGAGTGTATTACCTGCTCCAGGGAGGCAGAGTGTATTACCTGCTCCAGGGAGGCAGAGTGTATTACCTGCTCCAGAGAGGCAGAGTGTTTTACCTGCTCCAGAGAGGCAGAGTGTATTACCTGCTCCAGGGAGGCAGAGTGTATTACCTGCTCCAGAGAGGCAGAGTGTATTACCCGCTCCAGGGAGGCAGAGTGTATTACCTGCTCCAGAGAGGCAGAGTGTATTACCCGCTCCAGGGAGGCAGAGTGTATTACCTGCTCCAGGGAGGCAGAGTGTATTACCCGCTCCAGGGAGGCAGAGTGTATTACCTGCTCCAGAGAGGCAGAGTGTATTACCTGCTCCAGAGAGGCAGAGTGTATTACCTGCTCCAGGGAGGCAGAGTGTATTACCTGCTCCAGAGAGGCAGAGTGTATTACCTGCTCCAGGGAGGCCGAGTGTATTACCTGCTCCAGAGAGGCAGAGTGTATTACCTGCTCCAAAGAGGCAGAGTGTATTACCTGCTCCAGAGAGGCAGAGTGTATTACCTGCTCCAGAGAGGCAGAGTGTATTACCTGCTCCAGGGAGGCAGAGTGTATTACCTGCTCCAGGGAGGCAGAGTGTATTACCTGCTCCAGGGAGGCAGAGTGTATTACCTGCTCCAGAGAGGCAGAGTGTATTACCTGCTCCAGGGAGGCAGAGTGTATTACCTGCTCCAGAGAGGCAGAGTGTATTACCTGCTCCAGGGAGGCAGAGTGTATTACCTGCTCCAGAGAGGCAGAGTGTATTACCTGCTCCAGGGAGGCCGAGTGTATTACCTGCTCCAGAGAGGCAGAGTGTATTACCTGCTCCAGAGAGGCAGAGTGTATTACCTGCTCCAGAGAGGCAGAGTGTATTACCTGCTCCAGAGAGGCAGAGTGTATTACCTGCTCCAGAGAGGCAGAGTGTATTACCTGCTCCAGGGAGGCAGAGTGTATTACCTGTTCCAGGGAGGCAGAGTGAGAGCTCCTCAGGCCCAGCAGAGTGTATTACCTGTTCCAGGGAGGCAGAGTGAGAGCTCCTCAGGCCCAGCAGAGTGCGTCTCAGAGCATGGAGGAAGGCCGGGGACTCCAGAGTCCTGCTGACCAGCAGCACCAGCTGGGTGTTCTCCTTCCCGTCCGCACCACTCGCAGCCAGCTGAGCCAACACTCCTCTCTCCCCCACTGTCCCGCTGAAGTTCAGGGCTGTGGGACGCCAAGGTGTTCATAGTTAAACTTAATGAGATCTCTGCTGTTGGGAAGAAACCACCTAAATTCAAAATGTTTCAGGAAAACCTTTTTTTTAGAAAAAAGAAGGAATTGAAAACAAAGCAATAGACTATTTTCATTGGATCAATATTTTCGAAACAACACACAGACATGATAAAGGGTGTTCAATAGCACTGATTTATGCAAAAAAACAATCTAAAAAAAACAAACAATATAACACCCAGAGTTGACAAGACATTGTAGTGAAACTGAAAACTATAGGCTTTGTTGCCCTAGTTTTATCTTTTAAGTGGATATTCAGATGTGTTTACATCGCATGTAAGGAGCGAGCATTCTGATGGCAACATCACGCAAAAAAACTGTCCTGAGATGTGGAGCATCGGCCAATTGCATTGCGACGTAGCCCGAACCAATAAAATAAATTTGTATCGTGTAGATCTCAACCATTAAAAGTGTTTTGGTGCACGGCGCGTTGACGCTCGCGGTAGGTCAGGACAGTCATTGGAGATTTCATCGTTCACTTGCTCGCCTCGACAACAACAAAATTGTGAACATAAAACAAAAACTAAAACTATGAACAATAGCGTAAAAACTATACGACACCTGCAGCGTTCTTGAGGAACTTTCCTCCGAACAGGTTCTCCTGGAGGCGTTGGGGGGAGGAGGAGGAGCGGGCCAGAGCCTCCAGCGCCAGGCCCACGGAGGGGAACAGCCCGTGGAGGACCTCGGACAGTCGAGTCACGAAGGACGGAACATCAGGAGCTCCTCCAGGGAGGTCCTTGACGGGCTGGAGGAGCTCAGTGCAGGAGCTGGACGGCGGTGAGGAGCCAACGTTATTATAGTTCACCAAACTAACTAAATAACCAAAACTAAAATAAAAATAAATAAATAATAATAATCGTTACCCGAACTAAATTCAAACTAAAATCATTTTTTTTTAAACAATAACTAATTTAAACTGTATTGTGTGATTACAAAACTAACTAAAGGTTTTAGTTTTTCCCATTATCAACTGCACCTGAATATATATTCTTTTAAATTGTATCTTTTGTTCATTTTTTTATTACACAATAGGCCTACTTAATCTGACCTTTTTTTATCCTGCACTTCATAATAAGTATGGAAAAAAAAGGAAAAAAAAGCTTAAACTAATAAAAACTAAACTTAAACAAATTTTAAACTAACACACATGTAAAAACTAATACAAATCAGCAAACCCGCTCTAAAAACTAAAACTAACTAACTAACAAAAAAACAAAAAAAAGAAAAGTAAAAACGAACTAAAACTATAATGAAAACTCCACTCCAACTAATTGTAACCTTGATGAGGAGTCCGGGAGGCCCGAGGAGGATCTGCTGGGTGGTTCCACTGGGCCAGAGAACAGCCTGGAGAGAGCCTGGCGCCTCTGGGCAGGACACGACGCAGACCCTGCATCTAGACATGCATCACAATATAAACACACCTCATCATTCAGGACACGACGCAGAACCTGCATCTAGACATGCATCACAATATAAACACACCTCATCACGACACAGAACCTGCATCTAGACATGGATCACAATATAAACACACCTCAACACGACACAGAACCTGCATCTAGACATGCATCACAATATAAACACACCTCATCATTCAGGACACGACGCAGAACCTGCATCTAGACATGCATCACAATATAAACACACCTCAACACGACACAGAACCTGCATCTAGACATGCATCACAATATAAACACACCTCAACACGACACAGAACCTGCATCTAGACATGCATCACAATATAAACACACCTCAACACGACACAGAACCTGCATCTAGACATGCATCACAATATAAACACACCTCAACACGACACAGAACCTGCATCTAGACATGCATCACAATATAAAAACACCTCATCCTTCATTTTACAACCCATTATGATAATGATGATGATGATAATAGAGTGAGTGGGTGGCAAATCGAGTGGCAAAGTGAGTTTGACGTCATTTAACGTCGTTTAATGCAATCATATAGGACTTTTCTGTTTGGATGTATGGGCTGTCCAGGACAGAAAGTAGTTTTTTGCCACTCAGTATTTTCCTGCATCACTTCTGGGTGCGATGATGTCACATGCATACCCTCTATAAGATTTGAATATATATCCTTTCAGAGCGAACATTTTTCAAATCTTTGCTTCTGCGGGGGGGGGGGGGGGGGGGGGATGGGGGGATGGGGGTCCGCGGCCAAATACAGATAATTCTGGTGTCCTTGACATGAAAAAGGTTGACACCACCGCTGACATAGAAACAAAGTTTTTTTTCCAGAAAACTATAGGATTAGGATTTAGAAGACATTGTATTTTAGACTCGTCCTCAGGTCTAAATGGGTGTAATGGTTACGCTGCTCACCGCAGACCACAGAGTCTAAATGGGTGTAATGGTTACACTGCTCACTGCAGACCACAGAGTCTAAATGGGTGTAATGGTTACGCTGCTCACTGCAGACCACAGAGTCTAAATGGGTGTAATGGCTACGCTGCTCACCGCAGACCACAGAGTCTAAATGGGTGTAATGGCTACGCTGCTCACTGCAGACCACAGAGTCTAAATGGGTGTAATGGTTACGCTGCTCACTGCAGACCACAGAGTCTAAATGGGTGTAATGGTTACGCTGCTCACCACAGACCACAGAGTCTAAATGGGTGTAATGGCTACGCTGCTCACCGCAGACCACAGAGTCTAAAGGGGTGTAATGGTTACGCTGCTCACCGCAGACCACAGAGTCTAAATGGGTGTAATGGTTACGCTGCTCACCGCAGACCACAGAGTCTAAATGGGTGTAATGGTTACGCTGCTCACTGCAGACCACAGAGTCTAAATGGGTGTAATGGTTACGCTGCTCACTGCAGACCACAGAGTCTAAATGGGTGTAATGGTTACGCTGCTCACCGCAGACCACAGAGTCTAAATGGGTGTAATGGTTACGCTGCTCACCGCAGACCACAGAGTCTAAATGGGTGTAATGGTTACGCTGCTCACCGCAGACCACAGAGTCTCCGTGCCGTCGTGACCCAGGCAGCTCGGTGCCCGTTGCGGGCTCCACGCACCAGCACTGTTGTCCTCCTGCCTGGCACTGCCTGGCAGAATACCGCCCCCTGCTGGACTCACACTGTGGGACGTACGCACTGGACACCTGCTCTGCTGCACGCCGCTGATCCTCACACGCCGTGGGACCTAGGAAACCACAAGGAACAATGACTGTAGGACCTACGAAACCACAAGGAAGCATGGCTGTAGGAGCTAGGAAACCACAAGGAAGCATGGCTGTAGGACCTAGGAAACCACAAGTAACCATGACTGCATGGTCTAGGAAACCACAAGGAACCATGGTTATAGGAGCTAGGAAACTACAAGGAAGCATGGCTGTAGGAGCTAGGAAACTACAAGGAAGCATGGCTGTAGGAGCTAGGAAACGACAAGGAACCATGACTGTACCTAGGACTATTTCTAAAGAATGAAGAAAAAAAACATGTATTTTTGGGAATAAGGCAGTGTTGCCATGGTCTATCAAAGTGGAGGTCATTGAAAAGGAAAAAGGTGTTGAAAAGCATTAGCTTTAAAGAGTGTACAGACAAGAGCCTTACATCTGAAGAGTCCGGTCAGGGCCAGTCTGAGCGCCAGCAGTCTCCTCTGGAGGACTCTGTAGATGTTGGTCTGGGAGAAGGACGGACCAGAGCTCACCCCTCTGAACGCTGTGTCGTACACCTGGGAGAGCAGCAGCTCCACACCTAGTGATAGAGAACAAACACACTGTTTAAAACCCATTCTGACCAGGGACCACCTTTTGGTGTTTTAAAGCATTATGTGATACATTAGCTATTGAAAAAATAGCAGATGTAGAAGCTCGTAGCGCAGCACCGAGTGCTGTGCTACGAGCTTGTAGACCTGCTATTTTTGAAAAACCGTGAAAATCCGGCACAAATCTTTGAATATAATATATTGAAAGATTTGCTCTGAAAGAATAAATTATATTCTTTCAGAGCAGAAAGAAAGAATATATCATATTCTTTCAGAGCGAACATTTTTAACTCAAATCTTTGCTTCTGGGGGGTCCCTGAAACAACATGTTTTCAAATGGGGGTCGGCGGCCAAATACAAATAATTCTGGGGGACATGAAATATTGAGAACCACTGACATAGAAACATAGGTATTTCAGAAAACTGTCAGGATTTAGAAGACATTTTTTTAAATGTTTACGTCGGGCCTCAATGGGTTAACACTACATAATGATACAGTACCACAACACACAACTCAACTGTGTGTGTGTGTGTGTGTGTGTGTGTGTGTGTGTGTGTGTGTGTGTGTGTGTGTGTGTGTGTGTGTGTGTGTGTGTGTGTGTGTGTGTGTGTGTGTGTGTGTGTGTGTGTGTGTGTGTGTGTGTGTGTGTGTGTGTGTGTGTGTGTGCGTGCACCTGTATTGTCCATCTCTCTGCCTCTGCTATCAGAGCAGTAACAGTAGGACGAGACTGAAGGGAAAGCTCGTCGGAAATTGGTGAACGTCTCAAAGGCCTCTGGGAACCTACACACACACACACACACACACACACACACACACACACACACACACACACACACACACACACACACACTTCAAATTATCCAAATTATTCACTTGCATGTCAGCAACAAATTCACTGAAAGGTCAACATTTTAGCAATAATGTTGTCAGACTTCGAGACTTTCTCTTACAAAGCTCTGGTTTGAAGGTATCTTTCCATAAATGCACCGAATCTCTCTGCGTATCAGGCTACGTACTTATGTAGCCTACATACCTGTAATCTTCTCGGTACATAATACGCACTTATGTATCCCAGGGGTTCTCAACGTTTTTGGCTGGGGACCCCCGGAAAATGCTTTGGCCATGTCTCACAACGCCCGCCCCGCCCCGCCCCATGTCCCCACCACCAATGCAAATTGACCGCTACAATAACCTTAATAATAGAGAAAATACATCATAAATAAATATTGAAACCAGATATAATCATTAAGTTTATGCATGCACTATGTGTACTATATGTAAACTATAAATGTCCATTTTCCAGTTAAAAAAAATATATATATATTTTCTTCTTTTTTTCTTCTGTAACCTCGTACGTACGTACGTACTTATGTACTACAGTGCATATGTCTGTAATCCATGTAACTCGAGAACCGTTCGCCCCACCGACCTCAGTTTCGACACACGCGTTCCACACCACCACAGGGAGTGCAGTGCCCGGCCTTGAGTAGGTCGCATACACGGTTGTCCAGAACCGCCAGAAAATATACATACATCGCATACAATGTATGTAGCATAAATTATACAGTACGTTGCATAGGGCCCAAATGGAAACAAGACCACAACGACTTTTTTTGGTGCTGCTAACCTGTTGAAGGAGTTGGTCAGGTCCAGCTCCATTGTGTCCGTGGTGTTGATGAACTTGCACTGCACCGGCAGGAAGCTGCCGTCCTCCGAGCACTGAGGAGGAGACCGCCCCCTGTTGGTGTGGAGGAAACGCCGCGCTCGCACTTCACAGCTTCCGGGACCTGCGGCAGGGGGTTCAGAGGTAAGCCAATTTTTTTAACTAGGCTATATTAACTCGAAATCCTTATGTTGCGCATGTCATATTAGGTGAAACCTTTGCAAAAAATATAGGCAAACAGTCAGCCAAAATAGCTGATCTACAAGCCACGGATCCCAAGTTAAATATATTGTGTGTTAGTGTTAGGGACCGGCCCTCAAGGATCCCAATTGACCATTTGCAGTGCAGACCGCGGCCATCTTGCCATCAGAGTGTGGAAACACTCGTTGTCAGTAAAGCAATGTCCTGCTGCCTCCTGCATGATGTGCTAATTCAAAACAGGTGGTACGCAGCGCAGTTGAGTGATATCTAACGAGCACTTCCAAACTGCAACACTTACAAAAATAATCACCTGCAAGGACTGATAGTAGCTCATAACATGTCTACAGTGGATTTCTTATGAAACAAACACTTTGAGGATAGAAAGAGGATAATTCAAGCTTTCCGTACAGCTGCAATGTTGGTGAGTTTGACGTTGTTTAATACAATCAGATAGGACTTTTCTGTTTGGATGAATGGGCTGTAAATAGGAAGTTGCACCTTGTTAGAACCTTGCCATTAACTTATGGTAAGATGGCCACGGTCTGCATACAGTATGGTCCATAGGACTCCCCTAAACGACTCCCCAGTATTGAGAACTCACTCATTTTATGTACAACAAAGCATTACATGTGGTTAAACTGGCTGAAGTTACATTATACAACGTTTCAAGGAAGCAATCTCATTTGTTGAAATAGCCATCTAGCCGAGCTTGATGGAATATGCCAAATAAATCAGCTGTGATGATGAGATGGAGTCTCGCATGAAGATCAGTGCCGGTTGGGTGGCTACTGGCTAGCGGATTTCACGGGACATTTTCTGTCGTACTGGCTACATCTGTCATTTAAAAACGTAGTTTTAATTAAACTGAATTGACGTGTTTTTTTAAGGGTACCTGTTGTATAATCACAATATTACGGTGTGCTTTACCGTCATTAACCCATTTCGGGCGGGAACCCCTTTTGGTGTTTTAACCATTAACAATAGCAGATCTAAAAGCTCATAGTGCAACACTGAGTGCCGCGCTATGAGCTTGTAGATATGCTATTTTTGAAAATCGTGAAAGCGTGTGTCATATGTTTGCTTCTGGGAGGTCCCTGGAACAACACTATTTAGAAACATGGGGTTTTCAGAACACTGTCAGGATTTAGAAGGCATTTGTAGAATCGTCCTCAGGTCTAAATGGGTTGGCACTTCTGTGTTAGCGCAAGCGTGCCATTAATGACGGTAAAGCACGACCCTCTCGTGTAATATTGCTTAATTAATGTATAGCCTATAATCACTTAACCGTTTTGTGGGAAACGTTTCCGTTGACAATAGCCAATCAACAAACTCGCTCTGACACATTGTGAGCATGTTGATCGGTTATTTTCACAGAAAATACACTATAGCAATAATAGCATAGAGAGTCTATGAAAGTAGCATAAGTATGTGTCGTACAGTTTGCAGGCCTGCCGTTCTGCCGTGTTCCGTAGAGCTCCATGCCGTCCGGGTCCACGCACCAGCACTGACCCGCAGCGGGGTCACACTGGACGGCCTCGAACTCCCCCGAGCGCTGGCATTCTGGGAGCGACGCACTGGAGCCGGAGACCTCGGACAACACCGCTGCCCTCTGCTGCCTGCAGAAAGACAGACCTGGGAGGAGGAGGAGGAGGAGGAGGTGGTGAGTGAGTACCTGGTGATCTGAACCCATAATTGCTCCTGATGTGCAGGTTGGTGCCTTGCACATGGTTTCCGCCGCCATCGGTGTATGAATGTGAATGGGTGAAGTAAGTGGGCGGGGCTTACAGTGCGGAACAGAGTTGTTGGTTGGAGTCCCTGGTATCTCCTGACCCTGGCTGTTGACACACCAACATGTCACACCTCCCCCGCTGCACTGCACGTGTCTGGAAAGCACGCACAAAACAACAATAACAAAATATTCGTGTTTTGAACCGAGAGGTTCAAAGCGGAATTTATTTCATTTTTTTTTTCATCGCACCTGAACCAGTGTCTTATGAGTGCGTACAGGACACAGTTGTGAACCGTAATCAATGTATAATAAAAAGGCGAATTCGGCGCTCAGCGCCATTTTTGCCAATAATCACATTCTTTGAGACGCACGTTTCTTTGAGACGCAAGTTTTTGGCGGCCTCAAACAAAGTAATCACGTGACGTTGATCCCCTTCCCCTATTGGCTCATAGTAGGTCAGGACATGACGAATGTGTAGCGGAACAGACGGTACAGACAGACAGACAGACAGACAGACATACCCGAAGCGGCCATCTTGTGTGCAGTGAGGGGTGTGGTCCTGTGGTCCAGCTCGTTGCCGTAGCGACTCACAACTGGTGAGGCCGTCCTCCTCCAGCTGGTACTCTGAAAACGTTAATAATAATGATGTGATGTATTGAAAAATTCATTCATTCTGCGGTGGTCAGATTTAATGTGTAATACGAAGCATATATAGCAGTGAATATCCGACGATTCAAATGTGTTCCGTTTAACCCCTTTTGGGCGGGAACCCCTTTTGGGTCTGTGCAGTAGTTAAAATCCAGCCCCTTTTGTTTGTTCATGTATTAATATGAATTCACTAAACATACCCACACCTTTATTTAAAAAAGATCACACCCATGTGAAGTGAGGGGCGATCTTATCATCATACATCTTCATGATGTAACATTGTTATTACGTACCATTCATTCTCGTACTTGTACATCAAGCTGCCTCACGCTACAGAAACAGGAGATAGGCTCCTGCCCTATGGGCCTCATGGCTCGGCAAGGCTACTCACAGCCTCAGCCTGACTCAAAAGTCTAATATCTCCCCAAAGCTACACCGGTGATTTTACCTTTACCTTTCCAAGCTACACCGGTGATATTACCTTTACCTTTCCAAGCTACACCGGTGATATAACCTTTACCTTTCCACGCTACACCGGTGATATAACCTTTACCTTTCCACGCGAGAGACCCGGGTTAGATTATCGGGTGTAATATAAGCACCCTGTGTCAATGTTCAATTTGTCAATTAAAACTATGGCAAAAAAAGAAAATAGGCTACTTTTTTTAAACTGACGAAAAAAGCTCTTATCATCATACAATCATTTCATTCCAGCCAATTATATTTTGCATCCTCACTTTTGTCTTCAATGTTTGTGTTACGCAATTTAAGTGTTTACTCAAAATTGTCCATTCATTTACAATGGCATTTAATGTTTGCATTAGGACAAAAGTTGGGTTAGACACACACACCAAAAACTGGACATGTCGCGTTAATAAAAAACAAAATCAAATAACTATAAAAGACAGACAGACAGACAGACAGACAGACAGACAGACAGACAGATCTCACCTGAAGCCTTGGCGTGTGTCAGACGACAGTAGCAGCAGAGCAGCAGACAGGTGGTGATGATTACCCACGATGCCATGGTGCAGACTGGTGACACCACCCTGGCCCGGAGGACTCTTTATAGCTGGCAATGTGCACTGTCATGATGACGGGCACGCACGCACGCACGCACGCACGCACGCACGCACGCACGTATGCACGTACACACACTCCTCCATCTCCTCCTCATCATCATCCTCCTCTTCGTGTCGCTTCAACAGCCTCCTCTGACGTTCATACGAACGCAAGTAATCGGATTATTTACTCAAGTAAAACTAGCAATACCACCATTATATGAAGCCCAAACCACACCGATGCATAGTCGCAACTCCTCACAAGAACACAGTTTTAACCCATTCTGGAACCCCTTTTGGTGTTTTAAGCATTATGTTATTCTTTAGCTATTGAAAAATAGCAGATCTACAAGCTCATAGCGCGCCACCGAGTGCCGCGCTACGAGTCTTTGAATATATATTCTTTCAGAGTGACCGTTTTTAACTCAAATCTTTGGAACAACATATTTTCAGATGCGGGTCGGCAGCCAATTACGTATAATTTTTGGGGTCCTTGACATGATATAGTTTGAGAATAACTGACATAGAAACATTGTTTTTTCAGAAAACTGTCATGATTTAGAAGACCTTTGTAGAATCTGGTCTCAGGTCTAAAATGGGTTAAGGTAAACTGTGAAAGTGTAGAATCTGTAGATGTTTGCATAGCCTATGTGTAAAATAGATCTTAATCTGTTAATGTAGTATGTTTTGTAATAATAATCAAATTCTGCAAAGTAACTAAAGTTTTCAAATAATGATATAGTAGGCTATAGAGTAAAACGTATTTCCTTCTGAGATGGAGTGGAGTAGAAGTATGAAGTATCCAAAAAATGGAAAGACGTTGAGTAAATTAAATGTACCTCACAAGTGCACATACCGTATATTGGTACGATAGGCTACAGAGTAATAGGGTACAGAGTAAACGTACTTAGTTACTTTCCACCACAGAAGCTACCATCATCATCATCTTCCTCTTGAACTCCAAGTCAGTGGAACTAAGATCCTTCCTGACTCAAGTCCAACTGTTGAAGCCCTCTCAGACACACTCTGCAGGCGCTGTGTGTGTGTGTGTGTGTGTGTGTGTGTGTGTGTGTGTGTGTGTGTGTGTGTGTGTGTGTGTGTGTGTGTGTGTGTGTGTGTGTGTGTGTGTGTGTGTGTGTGTGTGTGTGTGTGTGTGTGTGTGTGTGTGTGTGTGTGTGTGTGTGTGTGCACACTCTGCAGGCGCTGTGTGTGTGTGTGTGTGTGTGTGTGTGTGTGTGTGTGTGTGTGTGTGTGTGTGTGTGTGTGTGTGTGTGTGTGTGTGTGTGTGTGTGTGTGTGTGTGTGTGTGTGTGTGTGTGTGTGTGTGTGTGTGTGTGTGTGTGTGTGTGTGTGTGTGTGTGTTCTGGGAGTGGTTGTGCTCACCATTCAGGCGAGCTGCTGACAGGTCAGATTGTGAAGCCCTCGAACTCTCATCCAAATTTGCTCAACATTTATTTAAAACGCTATAATGTCTTCTCTTATCTTTCTGACTATTTTTTTGAGGGGCGCTAGCTCTCCTATGCCCAGCTTCGAGTGTCTGTGTGTGTGTACCACATAGCGGTGATTTGATTGGCTGAGGGCTTAAAAACTGAAGATAAATGAGTGAGGACAGAAAAGTGAGGATGCCAAAAGTAATTGGCCGGAATGTGATGATGTATGATGATTCTTTTGCAGTGCCGGATTAACACCTCTGAGGGCCCCTGGGCACTGAAGCTCGAAGGGCCCCCCTTCACGCTCGCGCAACATTTTTGCTGTTTTGGAGCCGTTTTGGCGCAGTTTTATGCCGTTATATTGGCCTATTTCCAGTCGCCTACCCCCCCCAGAGTGACAGCCAATCTAGTGCATTGTTGCTGCTTTACACACAATTGCACTTTTCAGCTGCCCTTCTCACCAACAATAAAACACTAATCTTTTTAGACACCATTTATTTAATTCGGATTAGCAGGGAAATTTTCTGTGGAGCTAAAAAAAAATAAAATAAAAAGACACTGGGCACGTGCCCAAAGTGCCCATATGGTAGATCCGGCCCTGTTCTTTTGTATCTCGGAGGGACAAGCCGCAGCCAGAACTGAAGGGGGACTGCCCATAAGTCCAGAACTGAAGGGGGACTGCCCATAAGTCCAGAACTGAAGGGGGACTGCCCATAAGTCCAGAACTGAAGGGGGACTGCCCATAAGTCCAGAACTGAAGGGGGACTGCCCATAAGTCCAGAACTGAAGGGGGACTGCCCATAAGTCCAGAACTGAAGGGGGACTGCCCATAAGTCCAGAACTGAAGGGGGACTGCCCATAAGTCCAGAACTGAAGGGGGACTGCCCATAAGTCCAGAACTGAAGGGGGACTGCCCATAAGTCCAGAACTGAAGGGGGACTGCCCATAAGTCCAGAACTGAAGGGGGACTGCCCATAAGTCCAGAACTGAAGGGGGACTGCCCATAAGTCCAGAACTGAAGGGGGACTGCCCATAAGTCCAGAACTGAAGGGGGACTGCCCATAAGTCCAGAACTGAAGGGGGACTGCCCATAAGTCCAGAACTGAAGGGGGACTGCCCATAAGTCCAGAACTGAAGGGGGACTGCCCATAAGTCCAGAACTGAAGGGGGACTGCCCATAAGTCCAGAACTGAAGGGGGACTGCCCATAAGTCCCACTTTCTGTTAGTCAGTACTTAGTAAATGTGCACCTTTCACTCTGTACTTGGTCTGCTCTGTTGTTTCCCCCTCCACGGCAAACCTCTTTTAGCTGGGTCCCAACTCGTCCAAAATCAACAAGATCGTGCACTTGGTGACAAGTTTTAGATTTTTGGTATGGTGTTAGGTATGGTTATAAGGTTTTCAAAAACCATCGCAAACGAGTTGGGCTCGCCCCCTAGTGGTCTGTTTGCAATGAATCAAATATTAAAGTATATGGTTAAAAACCTAAATAATTGATAAAAAATAGATTTTCCAATGGATTCTATTAGTATTGGGTATGCTAAATAACATATACAAAATGAGGGTGAAAATAACTTCTGGAAATGCATCGTGAATGCCATCGTGGACGCCATCTTGAAAATGATGCCTTTCCAGAAGTTATTTTTTCCTACATTTTTACTATGTTATTTAGCATATCCAGTACTAATAGAATCCATTTAATTTTTTATTGTATCCCTTATTATGGTTTTTAACCATATACTGGCCCATTTCATATTAGATTCATTGCAAACGGACCACTAGGGGGCGAGCCCAACTCGTTTGCGATGCTTTTTGAAAACCTTATAACCATACCCAACACCATGCCAAAAATCAAAAACTTGTCACCAAGTGCACGATTATAACGAATTGGGACCCAGCTATTTGCCAAAAATAGCCGATCTATACGAGCTCCCAATGCCTCGCATGCAGGCTGCAGTGCGAGGCGTTGTGGGCTTGTAGATCGGCTATTTTGGGCTAAAGTTGTACTCCGAATGGGGATCGATGGTGAATCCAAGCTATTAGAAACTCAACTGCAGGCTTTCTATTCCTGGAAAGTTACCAAGCTACATCGGAAGTCACCGTTCTTGCGATAATAAAAATCTTTTTTTTAATGTGATTTATTTTTTGTTAAAAGCAAAAAGAATCAGCCTATAAATATTTGATGAAACAGGCGTACTGACAGAGAATAAAACAGAGGACATTTTCTCTGCGATAGCCTATCACTTAGTTGTAGTTTGTTTTGTTATAAACAACACAGACACTCATTTTGTTGTTGTTGTGAAGCCTTGGATTTATTTTATTTCTTTCATTTTTTGTCCTTTAACTAAAACATGTGTTGTTGGTTTGTTTGTGGCATTTGGTACGTTTTGTTTTTAGTTAACACTAGTACACAGGGCGACTGTGGCTCAGGAGGTAGAGCAGGTCGTCCAATGATCCCTGGGTCAGCGGTTCGAATCCCGGCTCCTCCTGTCCACATGTTGAAGTGTCCTTGGGCAAGACACTGAACCCTACATTGCCTCCAATGAGTCAGTTGGTGTGAGCTTGCCACCATTGGTGTGTGAATGTGGGAAGTGAGGACGCTGGCGTCGACCGTTCGCCGCTTCACCTCCCAATGTTTGAATGAATGAACCATTGTAAAGCGCTTTGAGCACTTGGAAAAGCAGCTATAAAAATGCAATTCATTATTACGCCTTGCTCCAGCAGACAGAGGTCAAAGACCCCCGGGACCCCCCCAGCCCATGCCAGGCCCCAGACCAGACGCCCGAGGGCCCAGGGTCCCCATAGGCCTGTCACAATTATTACATAATTTTCTAATTGCAATTATTATTGCATAATCGTAAAAAAGAAAAAAAAACAGAAACACCAGATGTTTTTTTCCCTACTAAACTGGCCCACCGCAAACGTGTGTTAACGGATGAAAACAGTGTCTTACTCAAGCACGGAACACACAATACTGCCTTTAGCAAGTTTTAATTTCACACACATTCACACAACAACTCACATGTGCTATAGGCCTACTGTATGATGCACAACAACTAACATGTGCTATAAGCCTACTGTAGGCCTACATGTTGTTCGCTACCAACAAGGTAATCGACTGTAAAAAAAAACCAACACCAACACCATTAACAACATGGACATATCAGCGACTGTTTCTGACACATATGTGAAAGCATTTATGGTATAGTAGTTATGCCCAGTAATAAACCATTTTTTCAAACACATTTCGTCACTCACCGTCGCATTTAGTAGGCCTAACTGAAAAAGAGCCAGTTGACGCATGAGCCCATGCAACACACACAAAGAATAACAAAGCTCAAACACAGAACACAGCATGAAAATGACCACACCATTAATTAAAACATTTAACTCCTAAATGTACTGTATGTTGCACTAATACGTTTGGGTCTATCCAGCACAGAAAGATGAAATATTCACCAAATAAACTGCAGGAGTGATACATTGTGCATGATCACTACTACCACAAGAGGGCAGTATCAAACCACGCAATGCTAAAGTGGTAATGGAAAGGGAAAACAAAAATAGCAAGGGGAGAAAACAAGCTTGTATATCACCTATTTCCGCTATTTTTTCACATTTAGTTTCAGGTAGTTATATCTTATTTCTGTTAAAGCAGCACTTTGTAGTGTTCCTCTTCCACCCCGGATTCGAACCTGCATGTTTCCTGCTAAACTGCTGATTTTTCTTTTTCTTTTTTTTCATTGAACTAATAGAGCCTAAATTGAATCTTGACTACCATGTCCAAATTCATGTCAGATCCTGTGTCTATAGGTCTATATAGAGGTTCTAGGTCTAATCTAGAGCAGTTGAGCAACCAAACAAGCAGCGGCATGACTCTCTTCAGTTTCAGCCAGTTTACAGCAGAGGTTCCCAAACTTGACCCCCAAATTGACACGAATTAGCCCGCGGACCCCCATTTGAAAGGATATGCCAGGGACCCTCCATAAGAGAAGATGTTTACGGCTCTAGCACTGATTCTCCACCCGTTTAATTTCAAGGACCCCCAGTTTGACATGCATTAGTCTACGGATCGCCATTGCATTTAATGGCATTTCTATCTCTGGGACCCCCAATTTATATTTAACTGAGAGTGTGTGTGTGAAATTAAAACTTGGTTCCATTTGTACACTCTCAGAGTTACAGTCCCATAAGGGTCCATTTGGTTCCATACTATCATTTAGCTGGGGACCCCCTGGAACTCCCTCAGGTACCCCTGGGGGTCCCCGGACCCCACTTTGGGAACCACTGGTTTACAGTATATAGGCCTATAGAGCGTCGCAGTCCCGCCTCCTACCCTGGACCAGGAAATGATTCTCCGTTCATTTTCCTCATAGACATTTCAGAAAGTATTTATTTAAAGACGTTTACGCAGCGGACAAAGCCAACTCGAGTCGTGACAAATCATGACAACAAACACAATTTTTGGGCCGAACAAATAATTAGAAAGAAGAAAAAAACGGCAGGTTACAACACTTTTTTTGTTGTTTTTTTTCTTTGTAATTATTTGTTTGGTCCAAAATATTGTTTGTGTTGTCATGAGTTGTCACGACTCGAGTTGGCTTTGTCCGCGGCGTAACCGTCTTTAAATAAATACTTTAAGAAATGTCTATGGGAAAAATGCATTGGGTTTCCTGGTTCATGGTAGGAGGCGGGACTGCGACGCTCTATACCCTCTTTCTTTACCTATAGGCAGACACTAACTAACTAACTAACTAACTAACTAAACTGATCTCTAGCCACTGCTCAGACACACTTGTAAAACATGTTTACAAAACCACTGACCCTCCAACAGTGCACTTTTTCAAATAAATGCCTACAATTATGTTCACATCCTTGGATTGTTATTTTTCTTTTTTTCTTTAGGTAACTACTACTACTACACACACACACACACACACACACACACACACACACACACACACACACACACACACACACACACACACACACACACACACACACACACACACACACACACAAATAATCAGTTTGGGAGCCACTGTAATAGGCTATGATGTGACCCGCCTGGTCACTTCAATTCAATTAAAAAGAGTTTCATAGGCATGAGAAAACATACTTACATTGCCAAAGCAAGTCTCAAAAATATAATAAAACAGTTGGAAATGGGGATGTGTATACTATACTTCATGACCAACAGCCATTAAGACATGCGAATCCCTTGACTCCTTCAAAACCGCTCTCAAAGGGCACCTACGGACGGCTGCAATTCGAAACTGGCCCCTGTAAAATCGGAATCCCTCAAACACGGACGCAAGAACAACACAAGAGACGGTCGCGGCCACACAGCCAACTCAAGGTATGGCCACTGAGCCGACTTGGGGACCCAACGCAAGGACAACACAAGAGACGGTCACGGCCACACAGCCAACTCAAGGTATGGCCACTGAGCCGACTTGGGGACCCAACGCAAGGACAACACAAGAGACGGTCACGGCCACACAGCCAACTCAAGGTATGGCCACTGAGCCGACTTGGGGACCCAACGCAAGAACAACACAAGAGACGGTCACGGCCACACAGCCAACTCAAGGTATGGCCACTGAGCCGACTTGGGGACCCAACGCAAGGACAACACAAGAGACGGTCACGGCCACACAGCCAACTCAAGGTATGGCCACTGAGTCGACTTGGGGACCCAACACAAGGACAACACAAGAGACGGTCACGGCCACACAGCCAACTCAAGGTACAGCCACGGAGCAGACTTGGGGACCCAACACAAGGACAACACAAGAGACGGTCACGGCCACACAGCCAACTCAAGGTACGGCCACTGAGCCGACTTGGGGACCCAACGCAAGGACAACACAAGAGACGGTCACGGCCACACAGCCAACTCAAGGTACGGCCACTGAGCCGACTTGGGGACCCAACACAAGGACAACACAAGAGACGGTCACGGCCACACAGCCAACTCAAGATACGGCCACGGAGCCGACTTGGGGACCCAACGCAGCTCCTCCAAGGAAAACAAACAAATGAACGGAGCTGAACGTGAATCCCCCCCACCGCCCACCCCTTTTTTCCCTCACTGTACATGTTTCTTTTCCCTTTTTACCTCCTTTATGATGAATTCCTGTTCTGTCCTTTGTCTATATAGAAGTGTCTATTTGTACGTCTCTAAATGTTTTTGATGAATTGAACATGGTGGACCCTATTGGAAACAAGTGTAATGCTTAATTGGGTCATCCACTCACAGTTAACAGCCTTTGTATTGAGTTTGTGCTTGAAATGTACTGTAATTCTGCAAACTGTTAATACATTTTTCAATCAATCAATCAATCAAAAGGACTGAAAATGTCCTATCTCTTTAAGACAGCAGACAGGATGTTACGTCACAGAGAACGGTCAAAGCACATTGTTGCCATGTCCGCTTGTTATAAGCGACTTCGGGCTTGTTTTTCTCCAAAGTTGCTCGTAAATATGTTGGTAGTTAAGGCTTGTTTTCAAAGTGTAGTTGCATATTTGGTGCTTGTTTCATGAATGTTGTTTAAACCAGTGGTTCTCAAACATTTTCATGTCAAGGACCCTCATCTGAAAACAATGTTTTGTACCGTGCAGCCCCGACCCCCGTACCAGATTTGTTATTTATTTATTTATAGGCCTAAAAAACATCCCCAAGATTTTTTGGGAAAGAACAGATCTACAAGCTTGTGAGCGTGTAGATTGGCTATTTTCAAACAGCTGATGAATATTAGATTTAAATTTGTGGAGTGGCTCTGTGGCTTAATGTGTTTTCATAGACCTGGTGTCCTGGTCGCTCATTTACCTTCTGTCGCAAAATCTGGCAACACTGGTCAAGCGGGTCTTTTGTTTTTTGGAGTCTGAATCAGAGCAGCAGCGAACAACAGAGAAGCATAGAATACCGACCGTACATAGTTATTACACGACGAATACAACACCACACAAGACAATTAAGTAAATAAAGTGCTGTAGGCTAATAGTTAAACCACATATGGTGGACTGCTATTCTTTGCAATAATAGCCTATGCAGGTAGGAGGCTACAACACAACTTGCCACACTGGGACTCAGTGGACTTTGGACTACAGTGAGTAGCCTATCTGTGTTTATTGTTCACAAGTAAGCTATAAGCAGTCGATAAGCAGTGGTGGAAAACGTAGCATATACCAAAACGTTTTACTTAAGTAAAAGTATCAATGAAGCAATATAGAAATAGTACTCAAGTATTTCTTTAATAATTGTTTGAATATTGTTTACTTACAATAATTGTAACAAATCCGTTACAAATAAAAGCCTGGAATACAATGTAGCCTACTTGAGTAAAAGTACAAACGTATTGGCATCAAATGATCAAAATGTATTTAAAGTGCCAAAAGTAAAAATAGGCCTACTCATTATGCAGAATATCCCCAGTTTTACATTTTCTAATGTACAAAAAAATCATTTGAAAATAGCCAATCTACAGCAATTAGATCGGCAATTTTCAAATGGCCAAAGTGGTTAATGTAGGTTTTCAGTTTTGTAATAATAATCAAAATCTACAAAGTAAGTTACTTTGTAAGTAACTATAGTAACTAACGTTTTCAAATAAATGCAGTGGAGTAAAATACAATATTTGGATCCGAGATGTAGTGGAGAAGAAGTAAAAGTATTGGAAATATTCAAGTATGCGTACCTCAAATACCTCAAAATTGTACTTAAGTAAGTACAGTAGGCTACTTGAGTAAATGTAGGCCTACTTAGTTACTTTCCACCATTGTCGGAATTTGTCGATAAGTAGATAACAACAAAACCGTTGTGTGTTGATTATGATTTATATGATGATCAAACACTTGAAGCGTTGTTTTATGAAAGATGGGCTATAGAAGTGGCTGCAATCTATACTGTTGCCTATAGTTATTAATAGGCTGTAAAATGTATGTATTTCTTGTTACAGTTTGTTTTACATCTTAATAGAACAATTTATATTGCATCTCTCCTGCCAAGACCCCAGTAGCCTTTGACCATCTGAGCTGTGTGTAACTGTGCATAGCATAATACATATAGAACTTTTACCTTTCTTAGGACAAACTGTTTACATTAAATATAGAAATGTGAATGAATACAAATTGTTATAATCATCTATATTACACAATTAAGCTTAAAGCATTATATACTTGTTATAGGCCATGCATTATGCAAGGGTTAATGTATGCCTATTGCCTGGTGGTCCTTGCAACAATGACCACATATAGCCATACATTATCCCAATTATTACACAGCTACTAAAAACATACATTAATAAATTGACCCAAAAGTGACAACAAAACGAGGTATTTCCTTGCTTTCGGTAATGGAAGTATTCCAAGTTGGCCCCGCAGAGCGCAACAGTCGCCTCGGAAACAAGAAAGTTGAGTGTTGGTCAAATGGAATACATTTCCGGGTACTGCATCGTCTATTTCTCGCTTCAAATGTTGTGTCATATGTCACATTCTTGAGAACTTAATTAAATTACATTGTGTGTTTGTTTACATGGCTGTCATGTTGGATACAGCATAAAATCCAAGTAGCGCAGCAGGTGCTCTGAGGCTTTGATTAGACGGCGGTCTGTTATAGAGCGGAGTGGTCATTATCAAGAAATAACACACCGCTGAATTCAGCGGTGTGTTAACTAATCAGAACTAATCAGAATCAAGCATTCAACCAAGCCGTGTAATAAACGTATAATTCTGCTATAAAATGAAGAAAACTGTGTGTCCTCGTCTATTTTTCTTTACACTCGATATGAAATTGCACATTGGCATATAATATGCTTCTCATATAATCTTCAACTTAATAAAATAAAAGAACACATCTCCACTCGTGACATGTATTTACCTAAGGAAAATAATCTTTGGGGTTCTTGACATGAAATATTGAGAACCACTGATATAGAAACAGGTATTTCAGAAAACTGTCAGGATTTAGAAGACATTTTGCACTGTTATACAAAACATACATTAACCACTTCATTTTGGCCATTTGAAAATTGCCGATCTACTTGCTGTAGATTGGCTATTTTCAAATGTTTTTTTTGTACATTAGAAAATGTAAAACTGGGGAAATTCTGCATAATTTTACTTTTGGCACTTTAAGTACATTTTGCTCATTGATGCCAATACGTTTGCACAAATGCCTAAGCGATATATTCTATAATAAAAAAAACATCTTTTACTTTGAAAATGTGTTTCCCCACCTAACCAATGTATTCCCTGTGCCTCTCTTCAGCTTCAGCATGGCAGCCAAAGATGCAATCAGGCGTCATAAAACTGAGCTTCAGGACATTCTGTGTTTAGACCCCCAACGCATCCTTGACAGAGTCTTTCAGACTTCAGACCCTGTTCTGATAACCCAGCGTGAGTACAGAGAGCTGAAGGACATCAACAAGGATGATGTGGAGGGACATGTCATCAGCCTTGTGGACAAGATCATGGATAAAGGAGAAGACACTTGCAAAAGATTCCTGGATTTACTGCAAACTGACGAGGACATCAAGGATACTTTCCCTGACCTGGAGAAGATACAGTGGAACATCGATCCTACTCTATTGAAACGTACCTTAGACGATACCAAGCAAACAAATCATGGTACAGTAGATGCTAGACAGCCTTGTTACAGTAAGAGTGCAACTTGCAACACTCCTTGCGAGGTGCGATCCAACAAAAGAAACACTTCAGCGGTGTGTCCAATCTATTGGTTCAGATCAGTGAACCAATAGGATCCACCGCCGTGTTTTCGCCGGCAGGACCAGGTTAACCCATTTAGACCTGAGAACAATTCTTAAAAAAATGTCTTCTGAGGGTGGCACGGTGGCACAGTTGGTAGTGCTGTTGCCTCACAGCTAGAAGGTCCTGGGTTCGATTCCCGCTCGGGAAGCTGTGGGTGTTGGCGGCGTGTCCTCTCTTCCGCGTCATCAGTGCCCATACCTGAGGCGGGGTTGGCGAAAGGGCCTTTCTGTGTGGAGTTTGCATGTTCTCCCCGTGTCCCCTAGGGTAGGTACCCTCACAAAAAACAAGCAGTAATCCTGGTCTCTAAACTACCTCCCCCTGGCCAGCCGGAGTGCCTGATGGAGGGAAAAGGAACTGGTTGGAATAACCTTCCACGCGCTACGTCCAACCAGGGAAACTCCCCCTGTCAGGTGTAAAGGATCGACTTGGACACTCATGCATGAAGGAAGCATGAGTTCAAGTCCGTTGCTCTCCCCAAGTTGGCGGAGGGTGTGTAGAGCCCAGGATCACATTAGATAACATTAGATGACACAGGGGTGAAAAATGGGTTACAAAATCATGGGATAGAAATTATAGAAACAAAAAAAAAGTCTTCTAAATCCTGAGTGGTGCTCAATATTACATGTCAAGAACCCCGTAGCCTATTTGGCCGCCGACCCCCATCTGAAAATATGTCGTTCCAGGGACGCCCCCAGAAGCAAAGATTTGAGTTAAAAACGTATATATTCAAATAATATATTCAAAGATTTGGGCCACATTTTCACAATCTTTCAAAAATAGCAGACAGCTAAAGCATAGCATAATGCTTAAAACACCAGAAGGGGTTCCCGCCCATAACTTGGCAGCAACAGGGATTCATACTACACATGAGGAATTGGAGAAATTAATTGCAATAATTTAAAGTAATCAAGAAGGAAAACGATTCATGAATTGTAAATAAACTGTTCATGTGTAGGACATGATCTGTACACACACACCTAGCCACAGCACAACCTTGTAATTTTGTTCATTTCCTTTTTCACCCAGGTGGTCCTGTCCAAGGCAAGAGACACAAGGTGAGTAGCAAGTAACAGTATAATCTGAGTTGGTTTCGATCTCTGCTCATAGTAATACACACGGTTGTGGCTCAGGGGTAGAGTGGCTGGATGGCAACCGCAAGGTTGCCTGTTCGAACCCGGGCTCCCCCAGAGTTTGTGTCAAAGTGTCCTTTGTACAGAACATTTAACTTGCATGCATGTTTTGTTTTGCACTAAGAACAGGACAAATATAACTTCTACAAGTCTACACCACGTCAACGTGCTCCCCACACATTTTAACAATACCAGATAACTTAGAATTCAAATGGTAAAATAAATTATGAATGACTTATATATCAAAACTTCACGTTTTGTGAATGAATGGTGTTGAATGCGTAGGCTCCGTTTATAAATGTACGGACAATTTAAGATGACACCGGCTAGTGTGTATTTGTGGCACAACTCTAAATGTGTCTATGATGTTTTTTTGTTTTTTTTAGGATGACCAGGACGAGTTGACCAGCACCCCTACAGGTCTCAGTGTGAAGAACATAAACATTGTAAACAACAACAACATCGGGTGAGTTTCAGCTTATTAGGGGCGATTCATACTCCTATTTTAGAGCCGAATAAAAGTCGGTTCGGCTCTGTAGAGCCTACAATGTGACGTAATTTGAGGTTCGGGGGGGTACCGCGGGTACCGTCCTAAAGTCGGCTCTTCGGTGCTACTGAAAATTTCTGACGAGCCGAAATCATTTCGGCACTACAGCGCCGAAACAGCGGTAAAATAGGAGTATGAATCGGCCCTTAGTGTGCCGTGCTGACTCATGTTCTCTTCACTCTTTGTTAGTGTTCTCGCTGGGAGAAAGCAGATTGATGTAGCCTACTCTATTCTTCCTAAAACCTTGGGACGTTTTTCAACTCCATACTGTACCTTTACCATAAGATTATTTGGGAATTGTGTGCCTCTACTCAAGTTACAAATACAACTATTACTGTGCATTTTTTAAGTGGTGCAACCACTTCCTTAAGTCAGTATGTGTGTGGGTGGGTGCCTGCCTGCCTGCCTGCCTGGGTGGCTGGCTGGCTGGGTGCGTCTGAGCACGAAAACAGCATGGTTGTTTTTCACCACCTGTGCGCAACCTAACACACACACACAAACACACACGTACATATTAACTGTATATATGGTGATTTTGGGTGTGCCAGTACAGTACAGTACAGTACAGTACAGTACAGTACAGTACAGTACAGTACAGTACAGTACAGTACAGTACAGGCTACAGTAGAGGGACCCCCACACGTTAACTCTGTCATTTCTCAACCGTTTCGGACGTGGGCGGCTCGCCGGAATCGGGCCCTGGGTGCGTTCCTGTGGGTCTGGAACCCCCCCCCCCCCCCCCCCCCCCATTTTTATTTTGACTACCTTGTTTACTTCCTCAGCCAAAACAATACGGTGGCACACGGCAGACTCCAGAAGAAACCACGCTATGCTGACGGAGACGACACAGTGGCCGGGTTCGTACACCGCGTGACCGACATCCAAACGTCAAAGAAGTCGTGCAGATACTTCAACGCTGTCATACAAACTGGCCAGGAGGAATTCCACCGTGCGGTGATATTCAGCGCAGCGAAGCACAGGTCGTTTAGCCAGGCAGCAAACAACTCCACCCCGGTTAAACTGTCACGGATTAAGAAGAGTTGGAGTAAGTATTGAACTTGAACATCACTTTTATTGGCGTTTCTGGGACCCGTTTTTATGTACGTTGTTTAGTGTCACATACCCCAAAATTTTTTATATTTTGTTTCCAATATAAAAACTAAAAAAGAAGAAAAAAAGGGTTTTATAGTGGGTTTGCGGGTAACCTTAGTAAAACCAACCCCCCTAACAAAGGGGTCAGATCAACATATGGAATGAATTCTGGCCACATATGGAGCGTGTCTTGAGTGTACAGGCCAGGGTTCGATGAGGTCAGATCAACATATGGAATGTCAGAACAGGTCAGCTCCAGAGATTTTTAAGTTGAATTTCTGCCTCTGTGGGGGGTAGGCCTATTTCTATGCAAATATCATGACCAATGGCATTGCAAGACAATGAACATCAATGATGATGATGTTTAAAAAGAACAGAAAAAAGTAATTCATTAAAATAAAAATGTTGACAAAAAGCATCGCTGGGGCTTGCAGGGTTTTAATGTATAAAGCTCTAGTGAGCTTGTAGATCGGCGTGCGAACTTGTAGATTGGTGTACAGGGGGGAAAGTAGGGGGTTTATTATTGATCCCTGGGGGATTCTGGTCAACAAGTATAGGCCTATAGGGTTTAAATCTGTGGTTTTCAACCCTTTTCACATCAAGGTCCATTATTTATTCTATTTATCTATCTATCTTATATATACTTTTTAATTAAAATATAATAATTCATACATAATCCAATCTAATTAATTTCAAATTATTCGATATGGTTGGACATTTAACTTGGTGAATTGTTAATATGTAACAGTATTACATTTACAATATAATAAATAACCATGTTCTTATTTTATTGCAATTATTATATGACTCCAATATGTCTTTTCTGCAGGTACCTCAGATGACACATTTGATATCCTTGTGTCAGACATATCATTCATGGCAGAGACAACTGTACCGTTCATCCCCAAGCCACCTACGGCATCAGTGAACATGGACATAGCTCAAGTGTTGAAAATGGGACCAAAAGAGATGGTACGTTTTGGCGATGGCTGATGGCGGTTACTGGATACTTTCATATTTGCGCAGTTCTAACCAAATGCTACTATGTGCATCTATGAAACATGATTATCCCATTTTGGGTGGGAACCCCTTTTGGTGTTAGCATTATGTTATGCTTTAGCTATTGAAAAATAGCAGATCTACAAGCTCATAGCGCGCCACTCGGTGGCGCGCTAAGAGCTTGTAGGTCTGCTATTTTTGAACCACTGACATAGAAACATAGCTTTTTCAGAAAACTGTCAGGATGTAGAAGACATTTTTAGAATCTGATCTCAGGTCAAAATGGGTTATACACCCCCATGACGTATTACCCTATATGTACATTTCTCACTATTACAGATTGGAAAACTACAGGCACGGGTGATCTGCATCAAGGATGGCAGCCATGACATGATAAAGTCGGGAGGTGAAGACCAAGAAATCAAAGAGTGCTGGATTTCCGACGCGACTGGACAAGTTGTACTGCGGCTGTGGAACAGCCAAATAAACCGCATCGCAATAAACTCGTGCTACGAATTTTCAAACGTCTCAACCAGACGGCAAACGGAATTCTACCTCACGTGCACAAAACAAACCAGCATTACCCCCGTTGCCGACCTGGAAATACCACATCACCTGTCGATGCCGAACTCTGTGGAAGAACCTCTGAACGCCACCTCGGGACCGATCCGTTTCGTGCGTCTGACCAACAAGAGGTGTTGTGAAAAATGTGACAAATCGCAAAAGGACATTGATCCCCAATCTGTGGTGGTGCACCGCTGTGAGGGTTGCGAGTTAAATCAACGCGTCGATTCCTACGCATCGATTGTGTCCGGCACAGTCATGATGACCACGTCTACTGGGGAGGTCGACCTCACCGTGCCACCATCGCCGCTCACTGCGTACCTCACTTCGGGCGATCTCTTGCACCTGTTGAAGGACACCGACGAGTTAGAGAAACACTTTCTTGTCAGTCCGAGCTTCGACGTTGTTTACAATGCGAGCAACCTACTCACCAAGATCCAGAAAACGTCCGCCGTGGCTGAGAACCTGAGAGCTCTTACCGACGAACCCCACTCATGAGCTCAAGACACACAATTCATTGGGAGGCAGACTTTCCGTTAAAACAACCGGATTAAGGTTGGTGAGGGATGCGCTGCTCTGTGCTTGCGGTTATGGTTAGGTTAGGGTTTGAGGTAGGTTGTGATTCGGACCAATGGTATGTCGGACCAAACGCATGCACCCCAATTAATTTACAAGCACACGCACAGAACATTCACTGTTCAGTGAAATTCAGACTTGTCTATGAGTCTATGAGCTTGTAGATCTGCTATTCTGGAAAATATTTCCCCAGAATAGGGATGTCGGGGTTCAAGTGGTTAAAAGAAACTGCAAAAAAGAGAATAAATAAAGGGTTATTGTGTGAGATAGGCTAATGCATAATACAAGTTCAAATGTGAATACAGTATTGTAAACGGTGTCTTAAAAGTGGGAACGAGACCTTCAGGTGGAAAGACACCATGAGGACTGCTTTCATTTTTATCATAAAGTTATCATATAAAGTCATCACTTTATAAGACGTTACACATAGTTTACTTTATACAGAGAGTTTACTCAAAACAAGACGAACAGTGAAGTGTCATTTCTCTGTAAGGAGAGAAAGAAAAAAAATGTCTTAACTTGAATGTTTTAAATGTTTTGGTCATGTGATGTGATGTCTTTTTTAAACTATTTCACCATGTTTGTTTCTTGTGAACTGGTGCACGTGATGTTCCTTTTTTTTGTATGGCAATCAGCTTTAATAGCTGTTGACAGTCTGAGTATAGATACTGAAATTGCTGTTTATTTTGTGCTTTCTGCGGATAATATGTTTTATGTGATTTTTTTTTTAACCCTTAGACAGATTACTACTGGAAAACACGTGGAGTTATGCATTAGTTCTGTCTGACTTGTACGTGATTTTCCGTAGTTCTCTTTTTTTATTAATACCAATTGATTAATTCGGTCCGCACCTCTGTATAGAGTATTGAGCATAAATATCAACTACATTTCCCAGAAAACCCGTGTCACGTGACACACGTGTACGCTTTGCCATTGGAAGCTGATCCCACACCCCAGTAAACAGTGGGGGCGGAGGGAGTTTTCATAGTTTTCAGTGTTCAGCCCGTTTGACGTCTCGCCCGAGCGATTTTCTATCAGAAAAAGTTGAAAGCAGTAATATTTATTTGAGCGAGTTTTGTGGTAGTAGTATTGATCCATACGCGTCCCAGTCGCCTTCTCCAGTCCCCACCAGCCCGGTCGCTGGGACCGGTGGCTGGGCTTAGAACCGGAGCGGGGACCGGCCACTACCACTCATTGTCTCCTCATCGTCGTCCGATGAGCTATACCGGGAAACCATTGAAAGAAGACGATCAACCCGGAATGTTTTGAGGTAATCTTATTGTAGAAAATGCCCTTCTATAGTGATCAGAAATCATGGACAAAATAAATCTACAAGCTCACAACGCGTCGCGCATAACCACGCGTTGCTTCAGTAAACGATGCATGTTTGTTCTCCGTATTTGTAGACAGTAAATAAAAGGAGCGAACATTACTCTTCAGATCAGATCGCCTAGTATATGGCACGCTACAATATAAAATAATTGTACTGCCATGCGTGTATGGCTGCATGCCTGCTACGATACATTTGTACTGCACCGACCGACACTAACCCCCCCTCCAGCCATTAGCCAGCACCTTTTACTGTCTACAAAGACGGAGAACAAACATGATGATCTACAGGCTCAAACAGGTCACATGCGCGACGCGTTGTGAGCTTGTAGATTTCTTTTGTCCATGAGTTATATGAGCTTGCATCATCGCATTCATTGTATTGTATACAATCATGCTTTTACATTGTTTAGTGTGTCACCGTGTGATGATGATGATGACTATGATGTCAGATAGCCTACGTCCCCGTCCCCCCTAGCAACTAGCCAACAGCCAGTGGAATGTGGCGACGCGATGGTGCTGGATATTATACCCGCGAGCACTCATTGGTGTCATTCTAACGTCGCCTATTATTTTATCGTGATACTAACAGCCAGCTCTACAAGCTCAAACAGGTCACATGCGCGACGCGTTGTGAGCTTGTAGATTTATTTTGTCCATGAGTTATATGAGCTTGCATGATAATCGCATTCATTGTATTGTATACAATCACACCCGTGTGAACTGAGTGGTGTAAGGTCTGTATGACGTAATGAAATCATGTCTGACGTAATGAAATCACACCCGGGTGAACAGGGTGAACATAGCAACCATGCTCATTTTTTCTGCACAAACAAAGCCAGTTGTAGGAATCACACCCGGGTGAACAGGGTGAACATAGCAACCATGCTCATTTTTTCTGCACAAAAAAGCCAGTTGTAGGAGTGGTTTACACCACTCAACAATCATGATTTTACATTGTTTAGTGTGTCACCGTGTGATGATGATGATGATGACGATGATGTCAGATAGCCTACACACACACACACACACCGTCAAGAACAACTGGAATGCAGTGGTTTGGGGACACTGGGGAGTTTGGGGACAACTGTTTTGTATGTAGGCCTATTTATTTTCTGTAATATTTATTATAATTTTATTATGTTAGTAGTCATAAAAAATAAAAGACGCTTTTACAATGAGTTAGACCTGTCATGGCTATTTTGTTCACTATTGTGAGGTTTATTGTATATGACTAAGCGAGTTTCAACTGTGATTTACTCTGTAACGGTAGATGGTAATAACTCAATTTCTTTTTTATAATACAGTATACTTTCAAGTCTATATTTTGATACATTTCATGGGCACCAAGTCATATCAAAACAATGTCCTCCAAGGACATTGTTTTTTTTTTATCAAAACTGTGTTTCTTCATAATAGGTTTTTGAGATACATGCATGAATAGACAAGGTACTGGTAAGACTATGTAAACATGGTATATATCAAAATGTGCGTTAGAATGTCTAATTTTACCCCAAAAAAGAATTGAGTTTATACGATGTTCCAATTCAGAGATATGGGGACTTTTAGCTGGATAGGTCAGATTGATCATGACTGACCATGCTATTTATAGATGGCAAAATATCTACAGTGGTACATGTGAGAAACTTTTTATTTTATTTTAATTGAACTAGACAACTCACCCTTTAAAATGAGATATTGCATGGCTATGTACGCCCAGCAGAAAAAAAGTTATTTAGAAAATAAAACTTCAACCGGGCATAACTTTTTTTGTTGTCCTAGAAACACTACCCAGTGTAAATGCAGGCTCTTTTAAATGGCTTCCAACACAAAAACCAAACATTTTATCAACTCAGTTCATTTTTTTCCTGGAAGCAGACAAGTCAAGCTTTCTCTAAAGGTCTTTCGTTGTCACACATTCACAACAGAGAATTTTCAATAAATCATTCAAAAACGGCATTATGCCATAGAGAAGTCTACCTACTATATAGAAATCCTTGAAACACTCAAAGAGTTAAATGCTTTTTAAAATTTAAAATTAAAAAAAATGTATAAAAGACATTTGAGTTGAATGACAAATGACAATTTATTTTCCTTTTGTGGAACTATCATTATTCACACAATCCTTTTATGAGGACAATATTTATCTATTGCTTTAAAAAGGTAGGGATATGATTCAGATCTGTTGGAACACTTGCTCGGGGAGACATCCTCTATCTAATGCACAACACTCGGCTAAGCCGGAGAGGTGTAAAGAAGCATGGTGGGCCATCAAGTGGGGCAAGACGGTAACTGGTCAAGTGGGAAACCATCTGGGCACCACGGACATGTGGGCACTTCGACATATGGGCACCAAAACCATCTGGGTACCACGGACATGTGGGCACTTGGACAACTGGGCAGCTTAGATGAGTGGTCACTTGGACAACTAGGCACCTTTGATGAGTGGGCACTAGGGACAACTGGGCACCAAAACCAGCTGGGCCATGTGGGCACTAATAATAATAATAGTAATAACTTTTATTTGTTACACACTTTACATTTGAAACAAATCTCAGTGCTTTAAGTTCACAAGTTTGGACAACTCCCCAGTCATAAAATATGGCGTCCACAAAAACTCTCCACATGTATTCGGGCCAGGAAAGTGCCGTTTTCAGACTATAGTGGACGCTGCACAGGAGACGGCCCTTCGTGTCAGCACTTATACAATTTAAATTAAAATCTGTAACAAAGGGCACTTAGAAGTAGCCTACTCTAGTATAATAATAAACCATTTATCCTCGACACACGTCCCACTGGGAGGAGACCCCGGGGCAGACCAAGGCGCAGTTGGAGGAAATACATCGACTTGGAACGTCTCGGAATCCCCCAGGAGGAAGTCACTAATGTTGCTCTGGAGAGGGAAGTCTGGAGCACTCTGGTGGAGCTGTTGTCCCACGACCCGACTATGGATAAGCGGTTGTAGATGGATGGATGAAATCATTAAAATAAATGTATGTAAAAAACTAAAAGAAGAAAAAACGATTACTGTGAAGGCAACCGGAAGCCTTATTGCTGCTAGCAAAAACCGGAATTCATATAGCTGCAAGATGACAGGCCTAGCCCTAGCATCAACCAAAGTAATTAAGCCTGGGACCGAGGCTAAGCATCAACAGAGCAGAGCTATGCACTGGGCGGACACTGTTTTACTTCTAGTTTACGTTAAGACAAACGAGTATATTCCCTAACAGTGGAGGGCAGCATTGCACCAGAGTCCAGACGGATTGCACAGCCTGCCGGAAATCAAAAGAACAAGAGAGTGAACGACGGACATGAAACAGATACAGGATACTCTCTATGAGATACAGTATCAGTTTTCAGCACAAACCTTTGCGTGTAACCTGTGTCTGTGTAAAGAGTGACACTAGAGGCTGGCACGTTGTGACCACGGGAGGAATTTACACACGGAATCGTTTTTTTTTGTGGGCTAATGCTGAAGCTCATCCGTCCATTACTAGTGAACAGTAGCTAAGTGAACAGTACGTTTTCTTAACCCAGTTGGACGTGTTGAGGGACAGTCTGCCGTTTTCAACCTGAAGACACAACGAGGACAACCCAGATAGAGCTTTGAGCAACCAGAGCTTCACTCCAAAGTTCCTCTGACGTGTTGAGAAGACAGTGAGTAAAGAACTATTATCTGTACCGAGTAGACAAAAAACAATCCTCGTGAGCTCGAATAGCAGTCCTGAGGCAAAACTGATCTCCTCTCTGAATGTCCAAAACGGTTGCACGCTGTCTGGCACAGCAGACCTGTCTTTTGGCCATCCCTGCATAGTCATGTTCTTTAGCTCCTGCAGTACAGGGTCTTGTGCAGTTGCATTTCTGAACATCTCCTGCTTTTCCTCTGATATAGGCAACTGTGGCGTGATCCAGTTCACCTGCAGTTCCTCTTCCAGAAGATTCTCTTTCTGCTCACGTAGATAAGCACGGCTCAATGCATCTGCAATGTGAAGCTCCTTTCCTGGCTTGTATGTCACTGCAATGTTGTACTTTTGAAGTCGCAGCAACATCCTTTGCAGCCTCATAGGAGCCTGATGCAGTGGCTTCTTGAAAATGCTTTCCAGCGGTTTGTGATCGCTTTCCACCTGGACTTCTCTGCCATATACATATTGATGGAATTTCTCACATCCATATACTATGGCTAGGAGCTCTTTTTCAATCTGAGCATACCTTCGTTGACAATCTGTGAGCGCCCTTGAGCCATATGCCACAGGTCGACCATCCTGCAGCATCACAGCCCCGATGCCCTCCGAGCTGGCATCCACAGACAGCGTCACAGCCTTGTTGACATCATAATATTTCAAAGTGGGAGCTTCAGTAATCAGTTGCTTCAGCTTTCCATAGCTCTGCTGCTGAGGCTCCTCCCAGTGCCATTCTGTTTCTTCCTGCAGCAGCTGCCTTAGAGGTGCAGAGACTTCAGATAAATTAGGAATGAATTTCGCTAGGTATTGAATCATCCCCATGAACCTCATTAAAGCTGGCTTGTCAGCAGGTGGGGGTATTTGTACAATGGCTCTTATCTTCTCATCATCAGGCTTTAGCCCCTCTGCACTCAGTGTATGGCCAATGTACTTGACTTCTGTCATCTTGAACTTGCACTTGCTCTTATTGAATCGCAGGCCATTCTCATCTGCTCTCTGAAGTAGCTTTAACAGCCTCTGATCGTGTTGCTGTAATGTGTCCCCCCACACCAGCAAATCATCAATGATGTTGACCACGCCGTCTAATCCTTCAATCATTTGGGCCATAGCTCGCTGGAACACCTCGCTCGCTGATGAGATGCCAAAGGGAAGCCTCTTGAAGCGATACCGTCCAATGGGTGTGTTAAATGTGCACAGCTTGGAGCTCTCTTCATCCAGTTTTATCTGATAAAACCCTTGGTTTGCATCTAAAACGGAGAAATATTTTGCATTAGGCATGCGTGACACCACTTCCTCCACTGTGAGGAGTGGATAGTGCTCTCTTCTAATTGCTGTGTTTAGATCTTTGGGATCCATACAAATCCTGATCTTCTTGGGTGTGACTACTGTCACCATACTGTTCACCCACTGTGTAGGCTCGGATTGCCGTGTGATTACATCCGACTGCTCCATTTTATGAAGCTGCTCAATTACTCTGTCCCTGAGAGCAACTGGGACTCTCCTTGGTGCATGTATCACTGGCCTCACTTCCGGGTCAATCTTTATGCTGTGCTCACCTGGTAAGCGGCCAAGTCCAGAGAAGAGATGTTCATATTTCTTCTGTATGTTGTCTTCCTTCTCTGTGTTGTACAGCCTCTTCACCATTTTCAGCTTCGTGCTCGTTTCCCTTCCCAGGATCGCTGGTGCCTCTTTTTCAATGATCTCAAAAGCAATCTTGTGTTTCTGGCCCTTGTACTGACAGGTGACTGACGTTTTGCCCAAGGGCTCCATCTTGTGGCCAGAGTATGCCACTAACCTGCAGCTTGATGCATGCAGCTTTCCATCGACATCCAACATGTGAAACGTTTTGGCTGACATGACGTTACAGTCAGCTCCAGTGTCAATTCGAAATTTGACTTTCTTTTTGTTTATTATCAGCTCTTCAGACTTTGTCTTGGTCACTCTTTGCATTTTCCACAGCATCAATGCTTTTCATCTCTATTGTGTTCCAATGAACATTTCTTCTGTCTCACTGCTGTCAGTGTCATGAGACTTTTCCACAACATGCATCCTCTTATTTTCACATTTCCTGCATGTTTGTCCATAGGCTGGGCACTTTCCTTGCTCATGCTTGTAGCCACATCTGTCACAGTCAACTTTCTTTTCACTTGTCATGGGGCTCTCTTTTGTACTGCTACCTCCTTTTTTATAGGCTCTTGTTGTGCTAACTTTGTGCACGTCGACTTCATCGTGCAAAGCCTTCATCTGTGTGAACGTTATCTCGCTTGCACGGCACACATCGAGTGCTTTATCCAACGTGAGATCCGCCTCTCTGAGCAATCTGGCTCTTACTTGGTCATCACGTATCCCACAGACAATTCTGTCACGTAGCAATGAGTTGCACAGGTCGCCAAATTCACAGTCTTTCGCCTTATTCTTCAGGTCTGTGACATAGGCGTCTATTGTTTCTGACGGACCTTGTACACGAGTGAAAAACATGTGCCTTATGTACGGCATGTTCTTTCGCGGCTCACAATATCCTTTGAACTTCAGTTTCAAAACAGCAATCTTGTTTTTCTCCTCTTCGGTGAAAACAAATGTGTTACTCACTTTTATGGCTTCTTCCCCCGCCACATGCAGGAATGTCGCGCACTGCACCACTTCAGATTTTTCTGCCACTCCACTGGCGACACTGAAAAGTTCATAGCGTTGCAGCCACGTTCTCCAATTCTCGGCTAGATTCCCTTCTAGGCTCAAATTCGGCGGTGGTTTGAAGTGTGCCATTCTTGCTGTTCCGTCCTAGTTTCTTCTGACACCATGTAATGTTTGTCTGTTGTATAAATAACTTGACAGGATCTCCAGACTTTAGGATAACAGTGAGTCAATCATTTATTCCGTGTTCTCTCGTAGCATGACATAACACAACTGCCCGGCATCCGGTATCACGTGACCCATGCACGTTCCTAGTACGGGTACTCTAGCAGCCCAATATACTACAATGAGGTAATTAAGAAAATGAGTGCCCTCCAACCCCACAAGGCCACTGGCCATGACAATATTCCCTCCAAATTTCTCAGAGACTCAGCCATCTCTATAGCTCCAATTATCAGGGTCCCCCAAGATTTCAAACTGGCCAAAGTAACCCCCTTGCACAAGAAAGGGAGTAAATTAGACCCCGGCAACTACCGCCCTATTTCTATTCTAAGCTCCATCTCGAAAGTGATGGAAAAAAATAGTCTATGAACAGGTTGAAAAGTATCTTGCCACAAATAAATTAATGTACGAGTTCCAATCTGGCTTCAGAACATCCCACTCCACTGACACATGCCTTCTCTATTTGAGTGACCACATCAAACATGAGGTGGATGCTGGCAAATACTGCGGCATGGTCATGCTGGACCTCCAAAAGGCTTTTGACACCGTGCACCACTCCATACTGGTTAACAAGCTTAAAGCAATTGGTTTTGATAGCACATCAGTGAGCTGGATGCAATCCTACCTGGAGGGGAGAGAACAGATGGTGGAGGTGAATGGAACACTGTCCCCTCCCCTCCCAGTGAGCTGTGGCGTTCCACAAGGAAGCATACTAGGGACTCTACTGTTCCTAATATATGTTAACGACATGACTTCAGCTTGTGACTGCAACTTGTTCCTGTTCGCAGATGACACTGCTAGTCTCGGACAGGAACAAACTGCAGGTTGAAAAGGCCCTCAGCTCTGAACTCGGTAGAATCTGCACCTGGCTCGCTGATAACAAACTATCTTTACACCTGGGAAAAACTGAATCCATTCTCTTTGGCTCTAATAGTAATCTCAGCAAGGCAAATGGCTTCTTGGTTAGAGTGGGTGACAATGTAAAGCTGAAATTACCTACCTAGGTTCCATCCTGGAGGCTAATCTTTCCGGTGATAAAATGGCCACCAACGTAATCAAAAACGTCAACGTCAACCAAAGAACAAAATTCCTTTACAGGATCTCCTCACTGGTCAACAAAAACACCTTGAAGACCTTAACAGGAGCCCTCGTAGAAGGTTTCTTTGACTATGCATGCACCTCCTGGAACCACAGCACCTCAAAGGCCCTTAAAACTAGGCTCCAGACTTCCCAAAACAAACTGGTCAGGCTCCTACTTGGCCTCACCCCCCGAACCCACCTCACCCCTGCCCACTTTGACAGGCTGGAATGGCTTGGAGTACAGCATCTTGCAATGGGTCTGGTCCACAAGATTCGATACACCACCAAGATACCCATGTACCTGTCTAGATACTTCCTTAATGTTAACGAAGTCCACACCCACAACACCAGAGGGAGTGCAACGAACCATATACAACCCAGATTCGGCACAAACAAGGGACTAAATTATTTTCGCTCCTATGCCACCAAAATGTGGAATGCCCTACCAACAGTCATTAAGACATGCAAATCCCTTGACTGCTTCAAAACCGCTCTCAAAGGGCACCTACGGATGGCTGCAATTCGAAACTGGCCCCCGTAAAATCTGAATCCCCCCCACCACCCCCCCCCCCCTTTTCCCCTCACTGTATATGTTTCTTTTCCCTTTTCCCCTCCATTATGATGAATTCCTGTTCTGTTCTTTGTCTATATAGCTAGGCGGGAAATTGATGTGATAGTTCAGTTGGTGATGAAAGCATGAAATTCGGCACAGATGACCTTCATATGACCCTAATTGATAATCAACCTCGGGCCACGCAGAATTCCACCATTTTTCAAGATGGCCGCCAGTTTGCAATTGGACCTATACGTTTTGGACTATATCACTTTGCTAGGGCTGTAAATCTTTGATTGTGATCATTTTGATATAAGAGAAGATCAAAATAACTTTAGGTTTCAATATGGCGGCATGTTTTCCAATATGGCTGCCAATAAACTGCATAAATGTACATCTGCTCATGGTTAATGCACAGTTGGTGATAGAAACATGACATTTGGCACAGATCACCTTCATGACACCCTAATTCATAATCAACCTTGGGCCATGCAGAATTCCTAAATTTGTCAAGATGGCCGCCAGTTTTAAAAATGGCTGCAACTGGACCTATATTTTGGACTATAGCACTTTGCTGAGGCTGAATCTTTGATTTCCACCTAAGGGAATATGTCCTGGAGGTATTTCTACCAAGTAAGATACAAAATAACATTAAGTTCCAATATGGTGGCATGTTTTCCAATATGGCTGCCGATAAATTGCATAACTGTACATCTGTTCATGGTTAATCCACAGTTGGTGATACAAGTATGACATTTGGCACAGATTACCTTTATACCACCCTAATTGGTAATCAACCTCGGGCCACGCATAATTCCTCCATTTTACAAGATGGTCGCCAGTTTTTGCCAGTTGAAATGGCTTCAACTGGGCCTACGTTTTTGACTTTATCCTTTTGGAGGGGCTGTATTTTTTTATTTCCCCCTCATTTTGATATAAGAGAACATGTTCTGGAGGCATTTCTACCAAGTAAGATCAGAAATAACATTAGGTTCCAATATGGCGTCATGTTTTCCAGTATTGCTGCCGATAAATGATTATGGTTAATCCACATGATTTTATAACATGAGCTCCAACACCACATGTGCTTAAATAATAATTGTATTAATAATTACCATACACAGGATCCATTTAGGTTTTCAATGACCTAGGTTCAAATAGTGTGGCATATTTTGAAATATGGTCACCATCACCATACACAAACTTAGATCCGATAAAGCTTGGTGAAGGTTTTTGGCACATCTTTGCAGCTTGGTATGCAGTTATGGCTTTGTGCAGATTCTTAGTTTTGTCTGTCTTGTTACAGGTCATTCAAAAGCTACCAAATCACTTTAAATGTGGCGCAAATGGGCAGATGTTACTTTTAAGGCTGCTGCGAGTGAATTTAGCCGAAGATACTTTACACTTCTCTTCTGATATTAACTTCCTTTTTCTTTCCAATTTTGATGTTTTTAACTGTTACCATGAGTCTTGGTATGTAGCTTTGTTCAAGTGTCAACTGAATTCCATCATCAAGTTGCCTGGGGTCAAAAATAATTGGCATGCAATTCATTTTGTAAAAACAACTTTGTTAGTTCAATCACTGTGTTTTGTTATGGCCGCGTTGCGTCGTGTGAGGGCTTCGGAGGCAGCCAATCATGACTAGGTTGCTACTACGCGATTTGCTACACAAGTCTCATATAGCTTAAGCGGCATTTCAGAGTATGTGGTCAGACTGGGAGTCTGACCACATACATTGGCTTTAATAGGGGCAGTCAATCATGACTAGGTCACTAAAATAAAATGAGCTGTTGTATGCCAGGTTTCCACCTGGCAAAACATACACTACAATAATTATGGGATACAACTGGGCTGGGCTCAGTAACATCACTATCCTACCCCCAGTCCGATCATTCATCCAATGCTATGTATTTCCTATATGATCTGTACACCTTCCGAAAGACTAAAGCCCTGTCTTCCTTGGCTCGGCTCTCCCGCGCTGGCACATCATGTCAATTCAGGTGCAGCTGTTTAACTTTAATTTGGGGCAAGCTAAACAGCATTTAGGAAACTAGAAAATGTATTAGCATTGAACCCCATGCTGAGTATCACAGCTATAGTGTCAACCAGTGTACCCTGGTACTGCAATAACACAATAAAAACTTGTCAATTGGGCTTTTGGGCTTTTGAAAACCTGTCAGGCATCTTCCCAAATTGAGGAATTCTGCATGGCACGAGGTTGATTACCAATTAGGGTGGTATAAAGGTGATCTGTGCCATATTTCATGCTTGTATCCGGTCTGTGTATTATCCATGAGCAATTTATCGGCAGCCATATTGGAAAACATGTCACCATATTGGAACCTAAGGTTATTTCTGATCTTACTTTGTAGAAATACCCCCCAGAACATATTCTCTTATATCAAAATGAGGGGGGAAAAAAAAATATTACAGTCTCAGCAAAAGGATATAGTCCAAAACATAGGCCCAGTTGAAGCCATTTCAACTGGTGAAACCTGGTGGCCATCTTGGAAAATTGAGGAATTATGCATGGCCCGAGGTTGATTACCAATTAGGGTGGTATAAAGGTCTGTGCCAAATGTCATGCTTGTATCACCAACTGTGGATTAACCATGAGCCATGAATCATGAGTAGTACAGTTATGCAATTTATCGGCAGCCATATTGGAAAACATGCCACCATATTGGAACTTAATGTAATTTTGTTATCTTACCTGGTAGAAATACCTCCAGAACATATTCTCTTATATCAAAATTAGGGGGAAATCAAAGATTCAGCCCCAGCAAAGTGATATCATCCAAAACGTAGGTCCAGTTGCAGCGATTTTGAAAACTGGTGGCCATCTTGAAAAATGTAGGAATTCTGCATTGCCCAAGGTTGATTATGAATTAGGGTGTCATAAAGGTGATCTGTGCCAAATGTCATGTTTGTATCACCAACTGTGCATTAACCATAAGAAGATGTACATTTATACAGTTTATTGGCAGCCATATTGGAAAACATGGCACCATATTGGAACCTAATGTTACTTTTTATATCGTACTTGGTATAAATACCTCCAGAACATATTCTCTTATATCAAATTGAGGGGAAATAAAATATTTACAGCCCCAGCAAAGTCATATAGTCCAAAAACGTATGTACAGTTGCAGCCATTTTTAAAACTGGCTGGCCACCTTGAAAAAATTGGAATTCTGCGTGGCCGGAGGTTGATTATCGATTAGGGTCATATGAAGGTCATCTGTGCCAAATTTCATGCTTTCATCACCAACTGAACTATCATGTATTGAAAACAGCTATTTCCCGCCTAGCTTATATAGAAGTGTCTATTTGTACGTCTCTAAATGTTTTGATGAATTGAACATGGTGGACCCTCTTGTAAACAAGTGTAATGCTTAATGAAATGAAATTAAATTATTACTATATTTACCCAGGGTATCTGGGCTAAGCTCAAGAACTTGTTTCCAGCCAGGCCCTGCTCATAGAACACATTTCATCGTAGTGGTTCAATGCCTTGTTCAAGGGCACTTCAGCGGTGGTAATTTTAACGCGTCGGACCGCTGATTCGAACTGGCGACCTTCCGGTATCAAGACCGCTCCGCAATCCGTTCGGCCACCGCTGCCACTGGGTCGTCCACTCACAGTTAACAGCCTTTGTATTGAGTTTGTGCTTGAAATGTACTGTAATTCTGCAAACTGTTAATACATATTTCAATCAATCAATCAAAAAACCTCTAGAGGTGTGTGTGTGTGTGTGTGTGTGTGTGTGTGTGTGTGTGTGTGTGTGTGTGTGTGTGTGTGTGTGTGTGTGTGTCACTAACTAATATGAAATTGATATATTCTTCTATATTTTTATATATTATTATTATATGATTAGGAATTAATTTGCCTTCTGCCTAGCCAGAGGATGGGTTACGGATAGGTTAGCCCTCTGTTGGTATACCTTGCCGAGTATGTCACATACAGAGCCATATAACACCCATGTCTGCTTCCAGTGAACGCTGCGACATAAATGTGATCGGTGCTCTATTTGTATTCGCCCATTAAATCATTCCAACGACTTGGAGTAAGATATGGTCCTCTACTTTCATATCCATGTGAAAGTTCCGGCACAAAACGTGTATTTAGTCAAATGTCTCCACTTTTCCACTGCATTCGCACAAACACGGGACACCTTTCACTCCGCTCAAAGGCCGGGGCCCGGAATGATCGATGGACTGAATTTACCAAAACTTCCTGTTGATCACAAACGTCATCTCGAATTGACCAGGGAAGCGCAAATGTTTGGGGCACACAATTGGCAGGTGGTGTACCCTGAACGCCCGGGGGTAATTAATCCATTAAATCATCACCGTCTAACACAATCTTTTCTTAGAATTTGACGGAATGATTTAGATCAAGAGTTACTCATGTTTTAAGATTTTCGATCTCGTCGGCTAAAATGGGGGTGAACATTTTCGATGACGTCCCACCGGAAAATAACATTGAATATTGTGCAACAGACGCTCCCAGCCTGTGGAGCGGATGTGATCGGTTTTGATATCAATCTCAGTCCTTTTGATCAATCTCCGTCCTGAGCGCTGGGTGTTACTAATTGATTGAACGGAGAACTCCGTACTTGCCGCTCAGGGTGTTAATTTAATACCCAGCACCATTAAAAACTCGCCCCCCCTATGCACAGCTTTGTCTATATGAGCACGGAATGTGTCTGTGGCACGGAATGTGATGATTTGATTGGCTGATGTAATGGCATGTAACTTCACACAACTCGTGCGCGTGTGCGTGTTTAGAAAAATATCCATACGTGTAGCCTAGGCCCATGTCTCAAAGTCATCATTCACTTGGATGGTTTCAGACCAGTGTGTGGAGTCCAGACTGCAGGTGAAGATGAACTCTCCAGACTCTTCCAGGAACATTTCTATTAAACAGGAGGAACCTGAAGACCACCCACACCTCGGTACGTTTCATGTGTGCGCGCTCTCTCTCTCGCGCTCTCTATCTCTCTCTCTCTCTCTCTCTCTCTCTATGGATATTGCCGCTCCAACCAGATCACATTCTCCTAACATTTTCAATATATGATAATATTTGCAAACATTTGTCAACATTAGCAGTTGGTTTCCCCCCTGTTCTGCAGCCTACATTGTAAATGATTCATTGTTTATTTAACTCTGAAAGGTGTACTGTATAAACACTAAGGCCCTCATTTATCAATGGAGTGTAAATTCTGCCTTAAATTCGAGAGTGTGTTTTGGCACGTCATTTATGAAGTGATCGTAAACTCCTTGCTTTCTGGTGGAAGCTTTGATAAATGTCATGGCTGAAACCGACCGTCATTTAAATAACACGCCCTTAAATATTCCTTGAAACGCCTCTATTTTCTGCCGAAGTACCTAAGCTGGATCCTTTCCAGGCGAAGAAGCACCAGCTCTACTCCGAATCTCTCTCGCGTGACTGAATTTCTCACCCTATCTCTAAGGGAGATGCCACCCTCAACTCAAAACTCAATTCGGCCCCTTGTATTCGCGACCCTATTCTTTCACACTTCATGATCATAGGTGAAAACCCGGCATCCCTATTCTGGGAGTAATGCCTGCCAAAAACGGCCGATCTACAAGCTCACAACGCGTTGTGTTGCAGATCTAAAAGCTCACTACACAAATTGATTTGTGTACAGTGAAATAAGAGCGTACCAAATGTGCTCAATACTCGTCCGTTTTATCAACTGTGGAGGGTTAAACTGGTACTGAATTTGCGGTACTGTCTGCGATATCATTATTATGAGTGCTTTTTATCACGATAAACGATAATGATTATTGTCCCATTCCTAATCCAGTGTTGACTATCATGTTCTATGTTTCTGCTCCTAGACGTCCTGCACATGGTTGTGTGTAAAGAGGAGGTTTCCCCTAAACAGGACAGCAGCCCCAGTCTGATCCAGGAGGAACCAGAGCCTCCACACATTAAAGAGGAAGAGGAGGAGCTACTCCAAAGACAAGAGGAGCCTGCTGGATCAATGTTGACATTACTAGCAGTGAAAAGTGAAGATGGGGATGAAGACATCTCTTCACACTGCTCTGAAGTTGAATCTGACACTGAAGTCACTGAAGACAGTGATGACTGGGATGGGACCAGTGGAGGTCAGTCGGCTTCAAACACCAGCTCTATAAGCAGGAAGAGACAAGGAGACGCAGAGGAACCAAGATCTCACAGTCATCAACAGTTTAGCAAGACTTTAACTCAGCCAGGAGAAACGTGCATAGACGTCCTGAATAACACAGGGAAAAAACACGTATGTACACATTGTGACAAGAGTTTCAAATACCCATATCAACTGACGACACACCAGCGTGCCCACACTGGAGAAAAACAGTTCCGTTGTACACTGTGTGACAAATCTTTTACTAGGTCAAGTTCTCTGAAAATACATCAGCGTATTCACACCGGAGAAACACCATACGACTGTAAACATTGTGACAAGAGTTTCAGATTCTCATATCAACTGACGACACACCAGTGTACCCACACTGGAGAAAAACAGTTCCATTGTACACTGTGTGACAAATCTTTTACTGCGTCAGGTTATCTGAAAATACATCAGCGTATTCACACCGGAGAAAAACAGTTCCATTGTACACTGTGTGACAAATCTTTTTCTACGTCAAGCTATCTGAAAATACATCAGCGTATTCACACCGGAGAAACACCATACGACTGTAAACATTGTGACAAGAGTTTCAGATCCTCATATGAACTGATGACACACCAGCGTACCCACACTGCAGAAATACCCTTCTGTTGTGCTTTGTGTAACAAAAACTTTGCTACGTCAAGTTCTCTGAAAACACACCAGCGTGTCCACACTGGACCTGCTGGACCTTTCCGTTGTACACTGTGTGACAAATGTTTTACTCGGTCAAGGTTTCTGAAAACACACCAGCGTTTCCACACTGGACCTGCTGGACCTTTCCGTTGTACACAGTGTGACAAATGTTTTACTCAGTCAAGGTCTCTGATAAATCACCAGCGCGTTCACCCCAGAGAAACACCTTTCAAATGTACAACGTGTAACGAGAGGTTTACCACGTCAAATTCTCTGAAAAAACACCAGGTTGTCCACGCTGGAGAAAAACTTTACAGCTGTACACATTGTGGCAAGAGTTTGAGAGTGTTAGGTAATCTAAAGACAGACCAATGTGGCCACGCTGGAGAAAAACCTTTCCACTGCAAACATTGTGACAAGAGTTTCACTTTGATTGATTGAATACCTCATTAGACAGAAATGCAAACGGCAACAGAGTACAGTCAAACACTTGGGGCTATATCTTGCACCACCCCTTACCCCTGAACTTATTTGCCAATTTTTACTATTTAAAAGAAATAATAATAGTTGTTCAAATACAAGCTCAATGTAGATTGGCTAGTTAAACTATATTAAAAAATGTTCGAAAATGAAGCCCTATGGGCTCCATGTTCGTCCATACTAAACCCCTTATCCTAAACTTCTTTGCCTTTTTTACTATTTTGAAAAACATGAGTACTTCAACTAGCCGATCTACAAAGACACATTGTGAGCTTGTAGATTGGCTATTTTTAACTATTCAAAAATGTTTTTGTTTGCCTTTTTTCTTTTAACATTTTGAAAAACTCTACAATGACACGCTATGAGCTTGTTGATCGGCTATTTGAACTATTTAAAACAAAATCAAAATAGTAAAATAAAGGGTAAAGAAGGTGACAAACATTGGGCCATATATGTACAAAGTGAGTTATGGTTTGATTGATTGATTGATTGAAGAATTTATTAACAGTTTGCAGAATTACAGTACATTTCAAGCACAAACTCAATACAAAGGCTGTTAACTGTGAGTGGACGACCCAATTAAGCATTACACTTGTTTCCAATAGGGTCCACCATGTTCAAATCATCAAAACATTTAGAGACGTACAAATAGACACTTCTATAGACAGAACAGGAATTCATCATAAAGGAGGTAAAAAGGGAAAATAAATATATACAGTGAGGGGAAAAAAGGGGGGGGCGGGGGGGGGATTCAGATTTTACGGGGGCCAGTTTCGAATTGCAGCCATGGTAACATTTACAGACACCAGCATGTCTACACTGGAGAAGAGTTTCAATAAATCAGGTTAACTTGAGAAGACACCTGTGTATTCACACCAAGGGAAACAAACGTTCCACTATAAATTAGCTCAATGGGAGGATCCCCACTCTTGAGCTCAAGACACACAATTAATTTACAAGCACACGCACTGAAGGTGCTGCCAGACTATCTAAAGAGCCGCAGACGTTCTCGGCTGTGCGCAGCTTCTTTTTCCGGGTTTTTAGACAGCTGGTGGATGGAAATTAAGCTCCACCTCCGCGGACGACTTGCGCTACGGCCAGATTCCCGGAAACGCAGTCGTCCGCGGAGGTGGAGCTGCTTTTCTAACCACCAGCTGTCTAAAAACTCGGAAAATAAGCTGCGCACAGCTTAAGATGTGCGCGGCTGTCGACCGTTTTGCGCTTAGGTGTGGAAACACTGAGAACATAATTGTTCAGTGAAATTCAGACTCGTCTATGAGCTTGTAGATCTCCTATTCTGGCAAATATTTCCCCAGAATAGGGATGTCGGGGTTCAAGTGGTTAAAAAAAACTGATAAAAAAAGATAATAAATAAAAGGTTATTGTTGTGTGAAATATTGCATTATACAAGTTCAAAGGTGAATACAGTATTGTAAATGGTGTCTTAAAAGCGAGAACGAGACCTTCAGGTGGAAACGGGAGGACTTTCATTTTAGAACAAAGTTTAAGGCAACACCTCCTACAATTTGAGACATACGTTATTACTGTATAAGATGTTGCACATAGTTTACTTTATACAGAGAGAGTTTACTTTAAACAAGATGAACAGTGAAATGTCATTTCTCTGTTGTAAGGAGAGAAAGAAAAACAAGTTTTAAATGTTACGGTCATGTCATGTGATGTCTTTTTGTTTTACTATTTCACCATGTTTGTTTCTTGTGAACTGGTGCACGTGATGTTCCTTTTTTGTATGGCAATCACTATGGGGATTTTTAGCAGCTGGTGATAATCTGAGTATAGGCTATACTCTTGCTGGAATTGCTGTTTATTTTGTGTTTTCTGCGGTTTTATTAGATTTTATTTTTTAAATATATATGCTTTTTAAAAATAAAATAAAAATATGTATGAAAGACATTTGAGTTGAATGACAAGCGAGACGAGTTGCTGTCCTGCACGCGAGTTTTTTATTCCTATGATGGGAGGGAATTTGGAGCGCTGTGATTGGTTGTCAGTGGAGTAGGAAGCGCTGGGTCTGTGTTTTGGACCGCACACAAGTGTTTATGCCTACTAGTACTCTATGACTAGTACTAACCCTATCTCTAACTCTAACCTAAACATAACCGCAAGCAGGGGAGCAACGCATCCCTCACCAACCTTAATCCAAAAACTATTAACGTACCCCTCACCAACCTTAATCCAAAAACTATTAAAAAATCCGCGGTAGTAAAAGATGTGGCGGAGCGGTAAAACGAGCGCTCCTAAACCTGAGCCACCCTAGGAATAAAAAACTAGCGTCCTGCACAGGCAAGAAGGAACATTTTGAAAAGTAAGTCATCCCAGAGTAAATCTCAACTAATCCACAAGATGTAAAATATATAAATGTTCTCTATGCAAAATTAAACTAATGCAAAACAGTACTATACACAAAATAGTGAAAATTAGTGAATCTACCAAGTTGATCTCATTTCAATATTGAAGAAATTAAAGATACACATACAATCACTTCTAATGTGAAGGCCGCAGGATCAGATTACTTAATTTTCCTTTTGTGGAACGATCATTATTCACACAATCCTTTTATGAGGACAATATGCATCTATTGCTTTAAAAAGGGAGGGATGATTCAGATCTGTTGCAACACTTGCTCGGGGAGACATCCTCTAATGCACCACACTGCTAAGCCGGAGGTGTAAAGAAGCATGGTGGGCTGTCAAGTGGGGGAACTACTGTAACCATCATGGGTACCAGACATGTGGGCACTTGGGCAACTGGGCACCTTAGATGAGTGGTCACTTGAACAACTAGGCACTAGAGATATGTGGGCACTTGGACAACTGGGCACCTTAGATGAGTGGTCACTTGAACAACTAGGCACTAGAGATATGTGGGCACTTGGGCAACTGGGCACCTTAGATGAGTGGTCACTTGAACAACTAGGCACTAGAGATATGTGGGCACTTGGACAACTGGGCACCTTAGATGAGTGGTCACTTGAACAACTAGGCACTAGAGATATGTGGGCACTTGGGCAACTGGGCACCTTAGATGAGTGGTCACTTGGACAACTAGGCACTAGAGACATGTGGGCACTTGGGCAACTGGGCACCTTAGATGAGTGGTCACTTGGACAACTAGGCACTAGAGATATGTGGGCACTTGGACAACTAGGCACCTTGGATGACTGGGCACTAGGGACAACTGGGCACCAAAACCATATAGGCACTAATAATAATAATAACTTTTATTTGTTACACACTTTACATTTGAAACAAATCTCAGTGCTCAGTGCACTTGGACAAATCCCCAGTCATCCAAAACAAATGGTGCTCAGATGGCCATGGCGTCCACAAAAACTCTACACGTCTTGTATTCCAGCCAGGAAAGTGCCGTTTTCAGACTATAGTGGACGCTGCACACAGGAGACGGCCCTTCGTGTCAGCACTTATACAATTTAAATTAAAATCTGTAACAAAAGGCACTTAAGTAGTCCACTCTAGTATAATAATAATCCATTTAAAATACATAAATCATAAAGGTATATTTTAAAATAAATGTATGTAAAAAACTAAAAGAAAAAAAAAAGAAAAAAAGGAAAGAAAACATGAACTACGATTATCTTATTGTGAAGGCAACCGGAAACCTTATTGGTGCTAGCTCACAAACCGGAAGTCTTATATTTGCTATCTTAGATTTGCCACAAAAAAAAACACTGCGGTTCTTTTATATACTCTATGGGTTATCCTGGCTGTCCTGGCTCCATTGACACTGGCCAGCAGTGCAGCAACAGAGCAGAGTGAAGTTCAGTGAACGGGGAGAAAGCCTATGTCATAATATCAGTTTTCAGCACAAACCTTTGTGTAACTTGTGTCTGAGGTTGTCTTTGCTCCACAGTCTGTCAAGAGTGACACTAGAGGCTGGCACGTTGTATATACACGGGAGGATTGTATACACGACGTCTGTTTGTTTTGTGTGCTAATGCTAATGCTCGTCCGTCCATTACTAGTGAACAGACGTACTGTATTGAGGGACAGTCTGCCGTTTTCAACTTGAAGACACAAAGAGGACAACCCAGATAGAGCTTTGAGCTCACTGACCAGCTGAGCTTCACTCTAATGTTGTACCCCTGACAGTTATAAGAAGTATTCGCCTCTGCTCTGACGTGTTGAGAAGACGGTGAGTATCTGTAAGAGTAGACCGACAGTAGAGTCGTGTGTGTGCGCGTGCACTAGCCACAATTTGCACTAGAATTTTTTATAATGGGATCTAGAACTCATTATTTAAAAAAATATATATAGCGTTGCAAAGTGTGTTTGTGTCAGTGTGTGTTAAAGTGCCAGATTTATAAATTCCATTTTGTACAGCATGACCTTGGCTGACGAATGTGAAAAAATATATAGGCCTATTCTTCATATATTTGTATAATTTATTGCGACTGCAATCAGTCACTCAAAGTCCACATAAATAGGAAAGCCCATGGTGCCCAGGTCATGTCATAGTAAATGCGACCTGCTGTCACAGTTGAGCTCATATGGCAGCGGTGGCCGAACGGTTTGCGGAGCGGTCTTGATACCGGAAGGTCGCCAGTTCGTATCCCCGGACCGGCACGTTAAAATTACCACCGCTGAAGTGCCCTTGAGCAAGGCATTGAACCACTACCATGAAATGTTCTATGAGCAGGGCCTGGCTGTAAACAAGTATCTGATGCTTAGTCCAGTTACCCTGGGTAAATATAGTAACTTTGCTTTGCTTTGCTTTATATATGGAGATGCCTGATGTCATCAATATTGGCCAGCAACTCTACTGGCCAAACCCGGTCAGAACCTGTTCTGACATTCCATATGTTGATCCTTCCCCATCCATCCATCTATCCTATTAGATGTCTCCCTTTTGACTTATAACAACCATTGTCCATTCAAACTCTAGAAGGGCCTGCCCCAAAGTTATTAGTGCAGCCGGCGAAAACTAGAAAACTCATCAAACCCTGTACACTCAAGAGAATGTCCCCGCTACCACCCTTAGATCTCCATATATAGAGCTGACTTGTTCTGACATTCCATATGTTGATCTAACGAGAGAACCGTTAAGAACCGGAATCGATAAGCAGAACCGGAATCGGTACCGGACTCGCAAAAATCCTAACGATACCCATCCCTAATCTGACCTCATCAAAACCTCAAGACATGCTCCTAATATGGCCAGTACATAATTCATTCCATGTTGATTTGACCACCCATGCCAAATAGCCAGCGCTCGCCCAGCACTCTGCCGTCAACGAGGCGGATGCGTGCACGTGACCTCGCCCTTTAGGGCAAGGTCGCTACTCGACCTCAGGACACTATCAGTCAACAGAAACAAGGTTGGGTGTTTTCGATGAATCTATCATGGTTAAAATGGTGTTTAAAGTTACAGTGGGTTCGTATAGGAAGGGGGCAGGGCAGCTAAAATTAATATCAAATATCTAAGTACTGAATCAAGCAACTTAAAAACTGGGGTCTGGGGTGTTTACATAAGCCTAGATGATACCAAAAGTTTTTTTGAAAGTGAAATATCCCTTTAACCTCTTGTTTTGACACAAAACGTATGTGTTTGTGTCACGGGTCAAGGTCAGATGCAATGAACGCCACTCTCTTGGCTGTCTCTGTGTTGTGAGGCTCCATACGCCTTAACACAATCGGCGCCGGGATTTCTTTCAAAATAGCAGCTCGGGGTGCCGCGCAGATATGGCAGCTTTAAGCTTTACTCTGAAAGCCCCCCGCTGTTTGCTTTGGCATGGGGGGTCAGATCAACATTATGGAATGAATTCTGTAATGGCCATATATGGAGCATGTCTTGAGTGTACATGGTTTGATGAGGTCAGTTCAACATATGGAAGGTCGGAACAGGAAGGACGGGTGGGGAAGGGTCAACATATGGAATGTCCGAACAGGTCAGCTCCATATATGGAGATATGATAAGGGTCAGATGTAGAGTTGCTGGCCAGCTCCATATAAGTAGATAGGTGATGATCTAGTCTTCTCCATGTATGGTTATCACCTCACCACCGATAAATCAGACGATGAATAACGCTTAACAGAGAGACGGACTGACAGGCAGTGCACGTTTCATATGAATGTCATTGAGTTTGAACTCATCATTTATTGCCAGCTGCAATATGTGTGCAAACTAAGCACGGGCTTGAATCCCAGGCCGCCAGTGTGTTGGCTAGTGTGATATTACTAGCATTATCGTGGACACACTATATTATTTTGTTCTTCAAGCCCCACTCTTAAGCTGTCTTCAGCCCATCGTCGAGATTCTTCGCTGCGGTCACACTTGCATTGCGCTTGAACAAATTCAAGTCATACTAGGGATGCCAGAAAGTGACCATCAGCCAAATTGAATAATCGACAGCTCTGCCGATTTAATATTAATCTATGAATCCCCCCCCCCCCCAAAAAAAAAGAAATGAAGGCTTGATTTGATCAAGTACACAATAGCTCTTAAGTGCAAAATCAATAATATAAAAAAATACATCAGCCTGAGCCTATACATTGGCTACATTGAATTGAATTCAAATCAATTGTTACTAGGCCTACTTCACGTGTGCAGTCCTACACTAAAGGCAGGCACTTCAGGACTTACAATTCTCTTTTTTTCTTTCTTAGTAAAAATAAAAGCAAACATTCTATTGTTTGATATGTTCATTAAAAAAAGAGGGGGGGAGGCAAATTAACATATGAAAATACAAACCTGCTTGTCAACGAGCTTCTGTGTTGCTGTAGTGCTGTGGTGGAAATGTGACACAAGCCGGCTGGCACCAGCGACGACTTTGGGCCGATTCATACTCCTATTTTAGAGCTGAATAAAAGTCGGTTCGGCTCTGTAGAGCCTACAATGTGACGTCATTTGAGGTTCGGGGGGGGGGGGGGGGGGCGGGTACCGTCCTAAAGTCGGCTCTTCGGTGCTACTGGAAATTTCTGACGAGCCTAAATCATTTCGGCACTACAGCGCCGAAACAGGGTAAAATAGGAGTATGAATCGGCCCTAAGTTTATATCCTTGAGCTTGAATCCATCATGAATCCATTCTGAACGGGAACCCCTGTTGGTGTTTTAAGCATTATGCTATACTTTAGCTATTGAAAAATAGCAGATCTACAAGCTCATAGCGCGGCACCGAGTGGCGCGCTACGAGCTTGTAGGTCTGCTATTTTTTGAAAAATCGTGGAAATGTGGTGAAAATTTGGAATATATATTCTTTCAGAGCGAACATTTTTAACTCAAATCTTTGCTTCTGGGGGGTCCCTGGAACAACATATTTTGAGATGGGGGTCCGTGGCCCAATAGAGATAATTCTGGGGGTCCTTGATATGAAAAAGGTTGAGCACAACTGACATAGAAACATGGGTTTTTCAGAAAACTATTAGGATTTAGAAGCCTTTTTTTTTTAAATCGACTCCCAAAATGGGGAGTGGGGGATAATGGCAAGTTGGAGTGTATGGGCACAACACCGACTTGAATCCCAATCCAGGTACTGATTATTGGCGAGTGTCACATTGCTGGCGTTGTCATGCACACATGCAGTCACTTTGTCCAATATCCCCCAGGACTCGGTGGCACTGCGGAGGCCCTCCGTGAGATTCTCTGCTTTGTGTCTTTCTGTCATTTAATTCACAGGTCTGCAATACTGCACGTAAGCGTGTGCGCAGATACAGTGCCTTTTCTTTATACAGCTTTTCAATTTGTGTCGTCATCGTAGTACGGCCCGGGACTGTGTACTCTGGTTCCACCCATGCCATAAGCTCACGGAAACCCTTTCCTTCAACAAAACGTATTGGCAGCATGTCCTTCACTATCGTCGTGGTGATTAGTTTAGTTATGTGAGCTTAACGCGTCTCACTGCAGTGCCAAGGCGTCGTAGTGTAGGTGGTTATGGGCGGCTGTGAGTATGGGTCTTTCTTTGTAGTCTCAGCGGCATGGCTACTGAAGTTGAGTTGTGTCACAGCCCATTGCATTTAATTGTGTGTGCGCGTGTGTGCGGAAAAATATCCATACACGTGTAGCCTAGTCCTATGTCTCAAAGTTATTCACTTGCATGGTTTTAATTTCAGACCAGTGTGTGGAGTCCAGACTGCAGGTGAAGATGAACTCTCCAGACTCTTCCAGGAACATTTCTATTAAACAGGAGGAACCTGAAGACCACCCACACCTCGGTACGTTTCATGTGAGCTCTCTCTCCAACACGTCCAACATCTTAACCACTAGACCAAAGGGATATCTCTATGGACCAGGGGAGAGGCCATCAGGCACGAATGCAAAGCTGCAATCCTGTGGAATTGCGAGTGTGGTTTCCTATCTCTACAGGAATATTGTTCAATTAGAAGAGTTGCATTGGGAATGTCACAGCGTATACTGTCCAATCAGTAGTGTTGGAAATGTTACTTATTACGCCCTGCCAGAAGTAACTTTTCTTTCTCGCCCCCAGTAATTGCATCTTTTGTCCCCATGTCTTATTTTGCATTAGAGATGGATGGATCGGCCCTCATTTGTCATATCGGATCATATCGGTATCAGTGAATATGCCCACAGATCCGACACAGGGGTAAGGGGTTGACACTATGGCAGGTAAATAAAATGTTGGGGCATGTGGAGTTTGCTTTGGAGTTGTCCAAACTGCAAGTGCACATTTGAGTGCGGAGTCTGCTATAAACACAACATGAGATATATATATATATATATATATATATATATAGCTATAAACACAACATGAGATCACAATACTGGTATCGGTATTCGGTATCGGCTAAATTGAGGTATCGGGATCGGATCGGAAGCGAAAAAGGTGTATCGGGACGTCCCTACTTTGCATTTTCAACATTAGCAGTGAATTAGAACCCCTGTTCTGCTGCCTACATTGTAAAATCTTCATTGTTTATTTAACTCTGAAAGGTGTACTGTATACTGTACTACTTGAGTACTGTATAGTGTACACATGATGGTTCCATTTGTACACCCATTTAACACTAAGATTTTTACTGTGTATGAATCCATGAAACAGACTAATTTACTTTGAACAACTTATGCTGTTTATTAAAGCACTGGACTGCAATAACAATAGTCTGCTTGCCTATATGCAACCACACTAACTAGAAAGGTGTATTTCTGGAAAATTGCGGTTGCCCTCGATCAGCTCGCTAAGTACAGTATGATGTATCCCACATAACTTCACGTTGGTCATTACGGAATAAAAAAGGTTTATCTGGAATCAAGCTGGGCAATACCTATAGTCTGGTTGCGTACTGCAACCACACTAATGAATAGGGATGTCCCGATTCACCTTCTTCGTTTCCGATCCGATACCACAATTTCTGTGTTAGCCGATACCGAATACCGATACCAGAGAATAATATATATCATAATACAAAAGTCCACCGACCGGGAATAGTGTTTATAGCTATCTAGCTATAACTCATGTTGTGTTTATAGCAAACTCCTCACTCATATGTGCACTTGCAGTTTGGGCAACTAGAAAGCTCCACATGCCCCAACATTTTATTTACCTGCCATAGTGTCAACCTCTTACCGCTGTGTCGGATCGGTGGTTAGACTGGCATATTTGCCGATACCGATATGACCAAATAAGGCCCGATCTGATACTTTACTGATACAGTATCGGGACATCTCTACTAATAAAGAAAATAAACTTCACCACATTTTTCACCTTTTTGTACTTTGTACTTTGTACTACAGTAAGCCAAAGGACCTTGAAGCACCGGCGTAGGGTCCATTGGGCCATGCGGGCCGTGGCCCAGTCAGTTTAGAGCTGGCACAGTCTAACTTTGAAGAGAGGGGGTAAAAAACAAGAAAAGATAGCCTACTTTAGCAGCCCTTGTGCATGCAAATGTCTGTTTAGTAGCAACCTACAGCATGCAAGCCGCCATCGTTTTAAATGGTCCCCCATTAGCACGTCGGCAAAACCGTTCACACCTTTCGGTCATCATTTGATCCACGCTACGCGCCTGCCTTGAAGCCTGTTTTTCTTCAGAACATAATTTTCCAGAACCTCCTGTAATAACCTGTACTTAGTAACTGTAATGGCACAAACTTAGTAGGCAAAAGCTCAGTTTGTACATGCTACATGGAACATCTTAGTAGTTACAAGCTCAGTTTGTGCATGGAACACGGAAGTTAGAAAAATGGATTTACATTCTAAGAAGCCAGTGTAGGGATGGGACGATATGAAAATTACATGTCACGGTTATTGTGGCAAAATGAATTGCGACTAACATTATTTTAAATTAGAAATGGCACTTCTGTTTAACCACTTGAAAACCCGGCATCCCTATTCTGGGAGTAATGCCTGCCAAAAACGGCCGATCTACAAGCTCACAATGCGTTGTGTTGCAGATCTACAAGTTCACTACGCAAATTGATTTGTGTACAGTGAAATAAGAGCGTACCAAATGTGCTCAATACACGTCCGTTTTATCAACTATGGAGGGTTAAAGTTAACCTGACTCCGTGAGAATGTGGCAGTATTGAGTTCACAAGTTCCCTCCTCCTGCCTGGATCTGGTCTCTCAAACAGAAACGATGAACCCGGAAGCAGCTGGACAAAAATCTGTTATTTCGAGTTGTAGTCCTGTTAGGTTGTGTTTACATTTGTGCTGTGGCACAGCTACAATACGTCACCAGTCTTGCGTTGATCCCGCCTCTAGCGGCCGCATACGGCCGAATATCGCTCCGATCAGCATTTGTTCTGAGCGCATCGTCTCTGCCCGAGAGAGACCAGATGGGAGCAGTAGGAGGAACTCACTGCTGCCACCAGCTGGCAGAGTCAGGTTAGGTTAAAGTGGTACTGAAGTGAATTTGCACCTCAACAAAAGCCAATTCTTCCTCTTGCGTGACGGAGGACGATCTTTACAATACATTTTAATCTCTCTGCGATGTGATTATTGTGAGTGTTTTCATCACGATAACGATTATAGTCCCATTCCTAATCCAGTGTTGACTATCATGTTCTATGTTTCTGCTCCTAGGCATCCTGCACATGGTTGTGTGTAAAGAGGAGGTTTCCCCTAAACAGGAGAGCAGCCCCAGTCTGCTCCAGGAGGAACCAGAGCCTCCACACATTAAAGAGGAAGAGCAGGAGCTACTCCAAAGACCAGAGGAGCCTGCTGGATCAACGTTGACATTACTAGCAGTGAAAAGTGAAGATGGGGATGAAGACATCTCTTCACGCTGCTCTGAAGTTGAAGTTGAATCTGACACTGAAGACAGTTTTGATTGGGATGAGACCAGTGGAGGTCAGTCGTCTTCAAACACCAGCGCTATAAGCAGGAAGAGACAAGGAGACACAGAGGAACCAAGATCTCAGAGTCATCAACAGTTTAGCAAGACTTTAACTCAGCCAGGAGAAGCGTGCATAGACGTGCTCAATGTCACAGGAAAAAAACATATCTGTAATCAGTGTGACAAGAGTTTCAAAGACGCATATAATCTGACGACCCACCAGCGTACGCACACTGGAGAAAAACCTTTCAGTTGTACAACGTGTAACAAATGTTTTGCTACGTCAACTTCTCTGAAATCACACCAGCGTGTCCACACTGTAGAAAAAACGTTCCACTGTAAACATTGTGACAAGAGTTTCAAATACTCATTTGGACTGAAAACACACCTGCGTACCCACACCGGAGAAAAACCTTTCCGTTGTACACTGTGTAACAAGTGTTTTACTACGTCAACTTATCTGAAATCACACCAGCTTACCCACACTGATGAAAAACCTTTCAGTTGTGCACTGTGTAACAAGTGTTTTACTATGGAATACTATCTTAAAAATCACCAGCGTGTCCACACTGGAGAAAGACCGTTCCACTGTAAACATTGTGACAAGACTTTCAAATACTCATTTGGAATGAAAAGACACCAGCATACCCACACTGGAGAACAACCATTCCGTTGTACACTGTGTAACAAATGTTTTTCTTTGTCAAGTTCTCTGAAAACACACCAGCGTGTCCACACTGGAGAAAGACCGTTCCAGTGTAAATATTGTGACAAGAGTTTCAAACACTCAGGTAAACTGTCAAAACACCAAGGTGTCCACGCTGGAGAGAAACTTTACCACTGTACACATTGTGGCAAAAGCTTGAGAGTGTTAGGTAATCTAAAGACACACCAACATGGAGAAAAACCTTTCCACTGTAAACATTGTGACAAGAGTTTCACCTTGAATGATTGAATACCTTAGACAGAAATGCAAACAGCAACAGAGTACAGTCAAACACTTGGTCTAAAAGGATAACGATGTGTTCTTGTTTCCATTCGGGTCCTATGTATTCAATTAATAAACAAAAAATAAGAATTCAATATCATCGCAAAATATAAAACACTATGGGGACCTATTGCCGCTGGTGCTTTACCCCTTATCCCTAAACTTCTGTTGTTACTATTTTGAAAAGCATAAAAAATAAAGGCAAAGAACATGACAAACATAGGGCCATATATGTACAGAGTGAGTTATGGTAACATTCACAGACACCAGTATGTCCACACTGGAAAAATCTTTCCACTGTATTAGACTTGGTCTCCGTTTGATAAACAGGATGTGACCACGCATCGTCCAACTTGCTAATATAAGATCAACACCGGAAGTCTTGGGGTAAACCTCTGTTTATTTTGTAAGACATTGAGGAACATGTGAGTACAGATGTGTAATAAATCATTCTGATCTGAACGGGAGTGTCTATTCTCTATTATTATATTATTATTATCTATTAATAATAGTTGTAATAAAGTTAATTGCGCCTAAAATTCAGTATATTATTATTAGGGACCAAGAAGTCACGTAGTGACTTTGGTCATTTATTGTTTTTGTGTTTATTTTTCTTCTCCTTCTTCTTCTTCTCCTTCTTCCGCCAAAAATAGCTGTTCTGACTGAATGGTGCAGTCGGTTTTCGCGAAACGCGGTAATCTGGTAGAGGGCCATGCCAAACGGTGAATATGCGACGCCCAAGACGATTGGCCAAATGGTGGCGCTATAGCGCTCAATTGAAAATGCTAACTTTGAACGTGCATAGCTCATGAACCGTTTGACCGTTGGCAATGACACTTTGATACCCATATGCGTCTCCTCATGTTGAACAACTTTCGTGTTCTGACCGTGTACCTCTGACCTTTAGATCACCCGCCATTTTGAATTATATGATCAGTACTTCTTCTCCTCCTTCCGCCAAAAATAGCTGTTCTGACTGAACCGTGCAGTCGGTTTTCGCAAAACTTGTCAACATGATAGCGGACCATGCCAAACGGTGACTATGCGAAGCCCATCATGATTGGCCAAATGGTGGCGCTATAGCACTCAATTGATGCAAAACTTGCAAACTTTGAACGTGCATATCTCATGAACCGTTTGACCGTTGGCAATGACACTTTGATACACATGTGTCTCCTCATGCCGAACAACTTTCGTGTTCTGACTTTTGACCTCTGACCTTTAGATCACCTGCCATTTTGAATTATATGAAAAACAGTTAAAATGTAACTCCTCCCAGAATCTTTGCTCAAAATGCACGAAAACTTCTACACGTGAACTTTGGACCTATACGGACAAATAATCGTAGCACATTTTTTCTAAGTGAAAAAATTAAGCTTTTATGAACCAATGAAAATTGCTGTTTTGTGTGAGGTGACCAGCGCTCCGGTGGTGAGGTGACCACCGGAGCTGAAATAACGTTGAGCGGTGGTGAGTAAAAACAGAGAGAAGGGCTGGGGCGGTGGCGGTGGTTTGTTCTTCCCCGCGGCTCGTGACGTCATGTTGTAGTTCGGTGGTCACCTCACCTACACTATGTATGAGCCTTTATAGAACACGGAAAACCACTGAGGATAAAGAGAGAGAAGTAGATGGGAGTTTCTAGGTGAAAGTGTTTTTTTTAACGTGCCAAATCTGCCATTGACCCCCATTATACATTTCTCAAATTTGAAAGCACTATAGGCCTATTTCTAAAACTATGAAACATTTCAAACATTCATTTTCAGGCAAACATGTCCACCGTAAGATGAACATTTTAAAGTTTGGATGGGGTTTCTAGGTGCAAGTATGTAGGACTAGTAGCATGCCAAAGTTTGTGCTATTGCCATTGAGAATGCATTGGGCGTTTAAGTTAAATAACTCAGAAACTACAAAACATTTCAAAGTAAAAAGTTCCAGCATGTGTCTCCACGGTAAGCTGAATTATAAAAAGTGTGAATGGAGTTTCTAGGTGAAAGTGATTTTTTGACTTCAAGGTCCTTTTCTGTACCAACTATACACCATCACTACCTTAGCCTGACTAAGTGAGATTTCCATGTGCTTTCATCTTCTTCTTTCTTCAAAGTAAATTTTCAGAGTAAAGACCAGAGTGGATCATGTGGACAGCCACTTAACACATTGAGCTACCAGGCTGTCTGTGTTCTGTCATGGTTTCTCCTCTATATTATGTGATTAAAATCCATGATAACACTTAAAAGCACTAAAAGACACATTTGATGCACAGCAAACACCATTACAATGCTCTGTACATGATCCCAAGGCTCTGTACATGATCCCAAGGCTCTGTACATGATCCCAAGGCTCTGTACATGATCCCAATGCTCTGTACATTAAGGCCCCATTTGAAAAGTGACACCAAGAAGAACAACTTAATCACAGAGGGCTCAGTGGCACCCTTGTTAAGAAGACATCCATGTGAGCCAGAGGTTGTGAGTTCGAATCCAGCTGAGTTCCTCCTACTTTCACTCTGCAGCACATTGTGGAGAATAACATCCAGAAGAACACTAGAAAGAGATGGTAAGCTGAGAAGACTTTCAGAGAGCATGGTGGCACTCTGTTAAGCTGCTGTCTATGTGAGCCACAGCTCATGGGTTCAAGTTCATCTCATGGTCTCGGACGGCATACTATAGCATGCCGTTTTTCATCATTTTTGAGGATTTGAAAAAAAGACGAAAATCACTCCGAGACCATGGACTATAGACCATGGTCTCGGACGGCATACTATAGCACGCCGTTTTTCATAATTTTTGAGAATTTGAAAAAAAGACGGAAATAACTCCGAAACTACAAAACAATTAAAAGTAAAACGTTCCAGCATGTGTCTCCATAGTCAGCTGAATTATAAAAAGTATGAATGGAGTTTCTAGGTGAAAGTGACTTTTTGACGTGCCACTATCTGCCATTGAGCCCCATTATAAACTTCTCAAATTTGAAAGCACTATATTTCTAAAACTATGAAACATTTCAAAGATTCCTTTTCAGGCAAACATGTCCACCGTAAGATGGACCTAAATAGGTTTGAATGGGGATTCTAGGTGTAAGTATGTAGGACTAGTAGCATGCCAAAGTTATAATTCTTTTCGGACGGCATAATATAGCATGTGGTTTTTCGTGATTTTGGACTATTTGAAAAAAAGATGAAAATCATGAAAAAACGACATACTATAGTTCATGGCTTCGGACGGCATACTATAGCATGTCGTTTTTCATGATTTTGGAGGATTTGAAAAAAATATGAAAATCATGAAAAAACGACATGGTTTGGGACGGCATAATATATTTTGTCATATTTTCATGAATTTGGGACACTGTCAGAGCCAGGACTTGAACCTGCAGCCTCCTGATTCCCAGGCAGGCTCTGTACCCAGAGAGCCACTGTGCATACTGTTCTTAAAAGGCCGAATAGATAATGACAGAAGAGCCAGAGACTTGTTTCCATTGTGGTTCATAAACATTCGAACGTCTAGAGATAAACAACATCAAAAGAAACAATAGACAAATCTCCTGTTATTTTATTTTTTGTATTTTATTTTTGTATCAATGTTGTACTCAAAGGGAACAGCAGACTGTTTGTGGCAGTTAGCAAGTAGATCAGTGACTTAGCACACTGGCTGCATGATCTGGAGATTGTGGGTTCAAACCCCACTCAAATCTTTACTTGCCAAAATCTGCCATTGACCCCCATTCTGAATTTCTCAAATTTAAAGCACTATATTTCTAAAACGATGAAACATTTCAAAGATTCCTTTTCAGGCAAACATGTCCACCGTAAGATGAACCTAAATAGGTTTGAATGGGGATTCTAGGTGTAAGCATGTAGGACTAGTAGCATGCCAAAGTTTGTGCTATTGCCATTGGGAATGCATTGGGCGTTTAACTTAAATAACTCAGAAACTACAAAACATTTCAAAGTAAAACGTTCCAGCATGTGTCTCCACAGAAAGCTGAATTATAAAAAGTGTGAATGGAGTTTCTAGGTGAATGATTTTTTGACGTGCCACTATCTGCCATTATAAATTTCTCAAATTTAAAGCACTATATTTCTAAAACGATGAAACATTTCAAAGATTCCTTTTCAGGCAAACATGTCCACCGTAAGATGAACCTAAATAGGTTTGAATGGGGATTCTAGGTGTAAGTATGTAGGACTAGTAGCATGCCAAAGTTATAATTCTTTTCGGACGGCATAATATAGCATGTGGTTTTTCGTGATTTTGGACTATTTGAAAAAAAGATGAAAATCATGAAAAAACGACATACTATAGTTCATGGCTTCGGACGGCATACTATAGCATGTCGTTTTTCATGATTTTGGAGGATTTGAAAAAAAGATGAAAATCATGAAAAAACGACATACTATAGTCCATGGTTTGGGACGGCATAATATATTTTTTCATATTTTCATGATTTTGGGACACTATGTCTGAGCCAGGACTTGAACCTGCAGCCTCCTGATTCCCAGGCAGGCTCTGTACCCAGTGAGCCACTGTGCAAGCTGTTCTTAAAAGGCCGAATAGATAATGACAGAAGAGCCAGAGACTTGTTTCCATTGTGGTTCATAAATATTCGAACGTCTAGAGATAAACAACAGCAAAAGAAACAATAGAAGAATCTCCTGTTATTTTATTTTTTGTATTTTATTTTTGTATCAATGTTGTACTCAAAGGGAACAGCAGACTGTGTTGTGGCAGGTAGCAAGTAGATATTAGAGATTGTGGGTTCAAACCCCACTCAAATCTTTACTTGCCAAAATCTGCCATTGACCCCATTCTGAATTTCTCAAATTTAAAAGCACTATAAAACTATGAAACATTTCAAAGATTCCTTTGTCAGTGATTTGTGCTGCTGCTGCTGTGCCCTGTGTATGTGTGTAAGTAGTAGGACTAGTAGCATGCCAAAGTTTGTGCTATTGCCATAGAGAATGCATAGGAGTTTAAGTTAAATAACTCAGAAACTACAAAACATTTCATAGTAAAAAGTTCCAGCATGTGTCTCCACAGTAAGCTGAATTTGAAACAGTGTGAATACAGTTTCTAGGTGAAAGTGCTTTTTTGACGTGCCAATATCTACCATTGAGCCCCATTGTAGATTTCTCAAATTTGAAAGCACTATATTTCTAAAACTATGAAACATTTCAAAGATTCCTTTTCAGGCAAACATGTCCACCGTAAGATGAACCTAAGTAGGTCTGAATGGGGTTTCCAGGTGTACGTATGTAGGACTAGTAGCGTGACGACGAGTATAATAAACTGGAAGAAAAGTAACAAGTGTGTGTTCTGGTCCTGTTGATTGAGCTGAGAAGGACCTATAAACCAAGGTTTATAGGTCCTTCTCAGCTCAATCAACAGGACCAGAACACACCTGGGCTGGCTGCCAGGATCACATCCACCTATAGAGACACACGGGGACTACAAATTCCACGCCCCCAAATGAGACAGCGTCCCCACTTCTGGTCCGTTTCAACTGTGTACTGCAGCTGCCAATGCAATCCCTATGAGAGGCATCATAAAATACCCTTATTTCACTGGTTCATTACTGAGGCTGTAGCGATTTATTTTGTGTTCGAATAATGTGTCCCATATGTTTTATTTGTCCTTTTTAATGTCATATACCTGCCATCTCAATATACAACCCACAATGTACTATAATATACTCCATAAGATTGTAAAGACTGCTAGCATCGGATATATTGAAGTTTCCCTGACGTATGATTTGTACGTCACGCATTAATCCTTATAAATACCGCTAGATGCGGCATTCCCAAGCGACGGATCGAGCGACCACGACGAGCGTGACAGAGACCAGCGTTGTAAACGGTTAAACGGCCGGTCTTCATCATGCCTAAAGTGTGCTGCGTTCCTCTTTGTAAAAACAACAAAGAAAAAAACCCAGACTTGATGTTTCATCAACTTCCAGCTGATCATGAAAAGAGACAGAAATGGCTGCACCCATCCACTAGTAAAAAATATGTGAAACCATCCAGAAGAAGTTTGTGAACTCCACAAGTGGTGGAAATTAAGTATACAAGTGAAGCTTATGAAGGTATATGTCACAGTGAAAATAGCCTTGAAACTTATGATAGTCAGTCATGACGCAACTTCACCCTGTCTTTAGTGCCTTGCTACATTTACAACGTTTAAGTGTAGGCTACATAAGCGTTCAGATTTCAAATATAAAGTGCTCATCCCCGGAGCTACGGATGTTATACATTTGCACGTTTATTAGCACCCGTGTAGTCCTTATATTGTTCAATAAAAAGCATTTTTATCCGACGGCTGGCCAATTTCTATTTTTTTCGCTATATGCTTTCAATACGTGCCCTTATCGGTTGGGAGGTGTATTGCACTCATGCATTATTATAACCTTTATAGAAAATGGTCACCGATCGGATTAAAATGCATTTTCTTGAACAATACGGGATGCACGGCTGTTAATAGCCGCCCGTTCAAAATTCTAACATCCGTGTCCCCGGGGGTGAGCACTTTATAGGCTATTTGAAATCTGAACGTTTACAAATGCACATAACTTAGCCAGGCGCTCAAAACAAGGCAAGTCACGCCACGACGCACGTGAAGGACGAGCGTCATGTGAACCATTAATCTTATCCTACTGAATATGATATAGATTGACAATATCAAGAAGTCAGGCGAAATCATCTGAGGAGCATATGCTGCTATATAGGATTACACAGACTGAAATTGACTGCCTGAAAAGTAATTTATTATATTATTCTTCATGCATGAAGCTCCCAATTCCCGTGAAATTGCAATATATGGGCTATATAAATAAATACCCCATATATTGTAATATGTATTAAAACTGTAATACATCTAATTGATATTTTATTATCTATAAACCTGGAGAATCCACTAGATAGTTGACAATGGATATGTCACTCCTGGCCATTTAGTTGGGTCATTTTCCCAACTACTTTTAGGCAAATCATATGGACAAATTGATAATCCAACAAGTTTTATTTTTTCTTTGTATAAAGAATTCATATACGCCTGCATGTTCACACCATGCACCACAAATACGGATAATGTATCGTCAAACTCGGCGGCGCTTGGAACGTCACTTATAAGCGACAGGTAATCAGTCTGTCAACTCAGCTCTGCTCCGTTAACATTATGGGTAACTCATTCAAGTGGTAAATTAAATGTGAAACAAGTCATCTATTGAGAAAACAAAAAAATATGTTGACAAAGACACTTCATACATTTGGAAACATATTTTTATTCAAATCAATATAGTCTTCAGCTCATGTTGTATTATTTTAAAAGTAGGCTAACTACAGTGGAATTTCAATTGACTTCTATGGGCTGGCATGCAGTACACTGGTCTAACGGACCAGAAGTGGGGACGCTGTCTCATTTGGGGGCGTGGAATTTGTAGTCCCCGTGTGTCTCTATGGGGAGGCTGTCTGTGTCCTGTCATGGTTTCTCCTCTGTATTATCTGATTAACATCCACGATAACACTTAAAAGCACTAAAGACACCTTTGATGCACAGCACCATTCAAATGCTCTGTACATGATCCCAAGGCCCCATTTGAAAAGTGACACCAAGAAGAACAACTTACAACCTAAAAATCACTGAGAGCTCAGTGGCACCCTTGTTAAGATGACGTCCGTCCATGTGAGCCAGAGGTTGTGAGTTCAAATCCAGCTGAGTTCCTCCTACTTTCACTCTGCAGCATGTTTTGGAGAATAACATCCAGAAGAGAACTGGAAAGAGATGGAAAGCTGAGGAGATTCTCAGAGAGCATGGTGGCACTCTGTGATAAGCTGCTGTCTATGTAAGCAACAGGTCGTGGGTTCAATTTCAGCGGAGTGATTTTCGTCTTTTTTTCAAATCCTCAAAAATGATGAAAAACGGCATGCTATAGTATGCCGTCTGATATGGGCTATAGCCCATGGTCATAAATTATGAAAAACAAGGATTTAAAAAAAAGACGAAAATGACTCCGAGACGATGGGCTATAGCCCATGGTCTCGGAGTCATTTTCGTCTTTTTTTCAAATCCTCAAAAATGATAGAAAACGGCATGCTATAGTATGCCGTTCGAGTGTCGGAGTGATTTTCGTCTTTTTTTCAAATCCTCAAAAATGATGAAAAACGGCATGCTAAAACTATGAAACATTTCAAAGATTCCTTTTCAGGCAAACATGTCCACCGTAAGATGAACCTAAATAGGTTTGAATTAGGTTGAAATAGGTTGAAATAGGTTTGAATTTGAAAAAAAGACAAAAATCACTCCGAGACCATGGGCTATAGCCCATCGCCTCGGAATCATTTTCGTCTTTTTTTCAAATCCTCAAAAGTTATGCAAAAAGGCATGCTAAAGTATGCCCATCGTCTCGGAGTGATTTTCGTATTTTTTTTAAATCCTCAAAAATGATGGAAAACGACATGCTATAGTATGCCGTTCGAGACCATTGGGCTATAGCCCATGGTCTCGGAGTGATTTTCGTCTTTTTTCAAATCCTCGTTTTCGTCTTTTTTTCAAATCCTCAAAAATGATGAAAAATGGCATGCTAAAACTATGAAACATTTCAAAGATTCCTTTTCAGGCAAACATGTCCACCGTAAGATGAACCTAAATAGGTTTGAATGGGGTTTCTAGCTGTAAGTATGTAGGACTAGTAGCATGCCAAAGTTTGTGCTATTGCCATTGAGATTGAGAATGCATTGGGCGTTTAAGTTAAATAACTCAGATACTACAAAACATTTCAAAGTAAAACGTTCCAGCATGTGTGCCCACAGTAAGCTGAATTATAAAAAGTGTGAATGGAGTTTCTAGGTGAAAGTGATTTTTTGATGTGCCATGGAGCTGCCATTGAGCCCCATTATAAATGTCTCAAATTTGAAAGCACTATATTTCTAAAACGATGAAACATTTCAAAGATTCCTTTTCAGGCAAACATGTCCACCGTAAGATGAACCTAAATAGGTTTGAATGGGGTTTCTAGGTGTAAGTATGTAGGACTAGTAGCATGCCAAAGTTTGTGCTATTGCCATTGGGAATGCATTGGGCGTTTAACTTAAATAACTCAGAAACTACAAAACATTTCAAAGTAAAAAGTTCCAGCATGTGTCTCCACAGAAAGCTGAATTATAAAAAGTGTGAATGGAGTTTCTAGGTGAATGATTTTTTGACGTGCCACTATCTGCCATTATAAATTTCTCAAATTTAAAGCACTATATTTCTAAAACGATGAAACATTTTAAAGATTCCTTTTCAGGCAAACATGTCCACCGTAAGATTAACCTAAATAGGTTTGAATGGGGATTCTAGGTGTAAGTATGTAGGACTAGTAGCATGCCAAAGTTATATTTATTTTCGGACGGCATACTATAGCATGTCGTTTTTCGTGATTTTGGACTATTTGAAAAAAAGATGAAAATCATGAAAAAACGACAAACTATAGTTCATGGCTTCGGACGGCATACTATAGCATGTCGTTTTTCATGATTTTGGAGGATTTGAAAAAAATATGAAAATCATGAAAAAACGACATACTATAGTCCATGGTTTGGGACGGCATAATATATTTTGTCATATTTTCATGATTTTGGGACACTGTCAGAGCCAGGACTTGAACCTGCAGCCTCCTGATTCCCAGGCAGGCTCTGTACCCAGAGAGCCACTGTGCATACTGTTCTTAAAAGGCCGAATAGATAATGACAGAAGAGCCAGAGACTTGTTTCCATTGTGGTTCATAAAAATTCGAACGTCTAGAGATAAACAACATCAAAAGAAACAATAGACAAATCTCCTGTTATTTAATTTTTTGTATTTTATTTTTGTATCAATGTTGTACTCAAAGGGAACCGCAGACTGTTTGTGGCAGTTAGCAAGTAGATCAGTGACTTAGCACACTGGCTGCATGATCTGGAGATTGTGGGTTCAAACCCCATTCAAATCTTTACTTGCCAATCTGCCATTGACCCCCATTCTGAATTTCTCAAATTTAAAAGCACTATATTTCTAAAACGATGAAACATTTCAAAGATTCCTTTTCAGGCAAACATGTCCACCGTAAGATGAACCTAAATAGGTTTGAATGGGGCTTCTAGGTGTAAGTATGTAGGACTAGTAGCATGCCAAAGTTTGTGCTATTGCCATTGGGAATGCATTGGGCGTTTAACTTAAATAACTCAGAAACTACAAAACATTTCAAAGTAAAACGTTCCAGCATGTGTCTCCACAGAAAGCTGAATTATAAAAAGTGTGAATGGAGTTTCTAGGTGAATGATTTTTTGACGTGCCACTATCTGCCATTATAAATTTCTCAAATTTAAAGCACTATATTTCTAAAACTATGAAACATTTCAAAGATTCCTTTTCAGGCAAACATGTCCACCGTAAGATGAACCTAAATAGGTTTGAATGGGGATTCTAGGTGTAAGTATGTAGGACTAGTAGCATGCCAAAGTTATAATTTTTTTCGGACGGCATACTATAGCATGTCGTTTTTCGTGATTTTGGACTATTTGAAAAAAAGATGAAAATCATGAAAAAACGACATACTATAGTTCATGGCTTCGGACGGCATACTATAGCATGTCGTTTTTCATGATTTTGGAGGATTTGAAAAAAAGATGAAAATCATGAAAAAACGACATACTAGTCCATGGTTTGGGACGGCATAATATATTTTGTCATATTTTCATGAATTTGGGACACTATGTCAGAGCCAGGACTCGAACCTGCAGCCTCCTGATTCCCAGGCAGGCTCTGTACCCAGAGAGCCACTGTGCATGCTTTTCTTAAAAGGCCGAATAGATAATGACAGAAGAGCCAGAGACTTGTTTCCATTGTGGTTCATAAACATTCGAACGTCTAGAGATAAACAACATCAAAAGAAACAATAGACAAATCTCCTGTTATTTTATTTTTTGTATTTTATTTTTGTATCAATGTTGTACTCAAAGGGAACAGCAGACTGTTTGTGGCAGTTAGCAAGTAGATCAGTGACTTAGCACACTGGCTGCATGATCTGGAGATTGTGGGTTCAAATCCCACTCAAATCTTTACTTGCCAAAATCTGCCATTGACCCCCATTCTGAATTTCTCAAATTTAAAGCACTATATTTCTAAAACGATGAAACATTTCAAAGATTCCTTTTCAGGCAAACATGTCCACCGTAAGATGAACCTAAATAGGTTTGAATGGGGATTCTAGGTGTAAGCATGTAGGACTAGTAGCATGCCAAAGTTTGTGCTATTGCCATTGGGAATGCATTGGGCGTTTAACTTAAATTAACTCAGAAACTACAAAACATTTCAAAGTAAAACGTTCCAGCATGTGTCTCCACAGAAAGCTGAATTATAAAAAGTGTGAATGGAGTTTCTAGGTGAATGATTTTTTGACGTGCCACTATCTGCCATTATAAATTTCTCAAATTTAAAGCACTATATTTCTAAAACTATGAAACATTTCAAAGATTCCTTTTCAGGCAAACATGTCCACCGTAAGATGAACCTAAATAGGTTTGAATGGGGATTCTAGGTGTAAGTATGTAGGACTAGTAGCATGCCAAAGTTATAATTTTTTTCGGACGGCATACTATAGCATGTCGTTTTTCGTGATTTTGGACTATTTGAAAAAAAGATGAAAATCATGAAAAAACGACATACTATAGTTCATGGCTTCGGACGGCATACTATAGCATGTCGTTTTTCATGATTTTGGAGGATTTGAAAAAAAGATGAAAATCATGAAAAAACGACATACTAGTCCATGGTTTGGGACGGCATAATATATTTTGTCATATTTTCATGAATTTGGGACACTATGTCAGAGCCAGGACTCGAACCTGCAGCCTCCTGATTCCCAGGCAGGCTCTGTACCCAGAGAGCCACTGTGCATGCTTTTCTTAAAAGGCCGAATAGATAATGACAGAAGAGCCAGAGACTTGTTTCCATTGTGGTTCATAAACATTCGAACGTCTAGAGATAAACAACATCAAAAGAAACAATAGACAAATCTCCTGTTATTTTATTTTTTGTATTTTATTTTTGTATCAATGTTGTACTCAAAGGGAACAGCAGACTGTTTGTGGCAGTTAGCAAGTAGATCAGTGACTTAGCACACTGGCTGCATGATCTGGAGATTGTGGGTTCAAATCCCACTCAAATCTTTACTTGCCAAAATCTGCCATTGACCCCCATTCTGAATTTCTCAAATTTAAAGCACTATATTTCTAAAACGATGAAACATTTCAAAGATTCCTTTTCAGGCAAACATGTCCACCGTAAGATGAACCTAAATAGGTTTGAATGGGGATTCTAGGTGTAAGCATGTAGGACTAGTAGCATGCCAAAGTTTGTGCTATTGCCATTGGGAATGCATTGGGCGTTTAACTTAAATAACTCAGAAACTACAAAACATTTCAAAGTAAAACGTTCCAGCATGTGTCTCCACAGAAAGCTGAATTATAAAAAGTGTGAATGGAGTTTCTAGGTGAATGATTTTTTGACGTGCCACTATCTGCCATTATAAATTTCTCAAATTTAAAGCACTATATTTCTAAAACGATGAAACATTTCAAAGATTCCTTTTCAGGCAAACATGTCCACCGTAAGATGAACCTAAATAGGTTTGAATGGGGATTCTAGGTGTAAGTATGTAGGACTAGTAGCATGCCAAAGTTATAATTCTTTTCGGACGGCATAATATAGCATGTGGTTTTTCGTGATTTTGGACTATTTGAAAAAAAGATGAAAATCATGAAAAAACTACATACTATAGTTCATGGCTTCGGACGGCATACTATAGCATGTCGTTTTTCATGATTTTGGAGGATTTGAAAAAAAGATGAAAATCATGAAAAAACGACATACTATAGTCCATGGTTTGGGACGGCATAATATATTTTGTCATATTTTCATGATTTTGGGACACTATGTCTGAGCCAGGACTTGAACCTGCAGCCTCCTGATTCCCAGGCAGGCTCTGTACCCAGTGAGCCACTGTGCAAGCTGTTCTTAAAAGGCCGAATAGATAATGACAGAAGAGCCAGAGACTTGTTTCCATTGTGGTTCATAAATATTCGAACGTCTAGAGATAAACAACAGCAAAAGAAACAATAGACAAATCTCCTGTTATTTTATTTTATTTTTTGTATTTTATTTTTGTATCAATGTTGTACTCAAAGGGAACAGCAGACTGTGTTGTGGCAGGTAGCAAGTAGATATTAGAGATTGTGGGTTCAAACCCCACTCAAATCTTTACTTGCCAAAATCTGCCATTGACCCCCATTCTGAATTTCTCAAATTTAAAAGCACTCTAAAACTATGAAACATTTCAAAGATTCCTTTGTCAGTGATTTGTGCTGCTGCTGCTGTGCCCTGTGTATGTGTGTAAGTAGTAGGACTAGTAGCATGCCAAAGTTTGTGCTATTGCCATAGAGAATGCATAGGAGTTTAAGTTAAATAACTCAGAAACTACAAAACATTTCAAAGTAAAAAGTTCCAGCATGTGTCTCCACAGTAAGCTGAATTTGAAACAGTGTGAATACAGTTTCTAGGTGAAAGTGCTTTTTTGACGTGCCAATATCTACCATTGAGCCCCATTGTAGATTTCTCAAATTTGAAAGCACTATATTTCTAAAACTATGAAACATTTCAAAGATTCCTTTTCAGGCAAACATGTCCACCGTAAGATGAACCTAAGTAGGTCTGAATGGGGTTTCCAGGTGTACGTATGTAGGACTAGTAGCGTGACGACGAGTATAATAGAACTCGCAGAGCCGGACTTACCGTTGGGCTAGGGTGGGCTGAAGCCCGGGGGCCCCCGACTAGGGGGGCCCAAAAAAAAAAAAAAAAAAAAATATATATATATATTTTTTTTTAATTATAAAATAGTAAAGTGAAATCCAATTCAAGTGAAATGTGTGTATTGTTATTGTATTTAGTTGTATTATGGTTAAACCATTGAGAGCTTCTGCCTGCCTGCCTCTCTTTTTAGGGGCCTGGGTACCCCAAAATGAAAACAAAATAGCCCAATTTTTTTTCGTCCTCGCGGCTGCGCCGCTCGGCCAAATCGCGGGACGCGCGGCTCGGCCGCGCGCCCCAAGGGGGGCCCTCAAATTTTCTCCAGCCCGGGGGCCCTCAGCAAGGTAAATCCGGCTCTGAATAGAAGGACCTATAAACCAAGGTTTATAGGTCCTTCTCAGCTCAATCAACAGGACCAGAACACACCTGGGCTGGCTGCCAGGATCACATCCACCAATGGGGAGGCTGTCTGTGTCCTGTCATGGTTTCTCCTCTGTATTATCTGATTAACATCCACGATAACACTTAAAAGCACTAAAGACACCTTTGATGCACAGCACCATTCAAATGCTCTGTACATGATCCCAAGGCCCCATTTGAAAAGTGACACCAAGAAGAACAACTTACAACCTAAAAATCACTGAGAGCTCAGTGGCACCCTTGTTAAGATGACGTCCGTCCATGTGAGCCAGAGGTTGTGAGTTCAAATCCAGCTGAGTTCCTCCTACTTTCACTCTGCAGCATGTTTTGGAGAATAACATCCAGAAGAGAACTGGAAAGAGATGGAAAGCTGAGGAGATTCTCAGAGAGCATGGTGGCACTCTGTGATAAGCTGCTGTCTATGTAAGCAACAGGTCGTGGGTTCAAGTTCAGCCCATGGCCTCAGAGTATGCCGTTCGAGACCATGGGCTATAGCCCATCGTCTCGGAGTGATTTTCGTCTTTTTTTCAAATCCTCAAAAATGATGAAAAACGGCATGCTATAGTATGCCGTCTTATATGGGCTATAGCCCATGGTCATAAATTATGAAAAACAAGGATTTAAAAAAAAGACGAAAATGACTCCGAGACGATGGGCTATAGCCCATGGTCTCGGAGTCATTTTCGTCTTTTTTTCAAATCCTCAAAAATGATAGAAAACGGCATGCTATAGTATGCTGTTCGAGTGTCGGAGTGATTTTCGTCTTTTTTTCAAATCCTCAAAAATGATGAAAAACGGCATGCTAAAACTATGAAACATTTCAAAGATTCCTTTTCAGGCAAACATGTCCACCGTAAGATGAACCTAAATAGGTTTGAATTAGGTTGAAATAGGTTGAAATAGGTTTGAATTTGAAAAAAAGACAAAAATCACTCCGAGACCATGGGCTATAGCCCATCGCCTCGGAATCATTTTCGTCTTTTTTTCAAATCCTCAAAAGTTATGCAAAAAGGCATGCTAAAGTATGCCGTTCGAGACCATGGGCTATAGCCCATCGTCTCGGAGTGATTTTCGTATTTTTTTTAAATCCTCAAAAATGATGGAAAACGACATGCTATAGTATGCCGTTCGAGACCATTGGGCTATAGCCCATGGTCTCGGAGTGATTTTCGTCTTTTTTCAAATCCTCGTTTTCGTCTTTTTTTCAAATCCTCAAAAATGATGAAAAATGGCATGCTAAAACTATGAAACATTTCAAAGATTCCTTTTCAGGCAAACATGTCCACCGCAAGATGAACCTAAATAGGTTTGAATGGGGTTTCTAGCTGTAAGTATGTAGGACTAGTAGCATGCCAAAGTTTGTGCTATTGCCATTGAGATTGAGAATGCATTGGGCGTTTAAGTTAAATAACTCAGATACTACAAAATATTTCAAAGTAAAACGTTCCAGCATGTGTGCCCACAGTAAGCTGAATTATAAAAAGTGTGAATGGAGTTTCTAGGTGAAAGTGATTTTTTGACGTGCCATGGAGCTGCCATTGAGCCCCATTATAAATGTCTCAAATTTGAAAGCACTATATTTCTAAAACGATGAAACATTTCAAAGATTCCTTTTAAGGCAAACATGTCCACCGTAAGATGAACCTAAATAGGTTTGAATGGGGTTTCTAGGTGTAAGTATGTAGGACTAGTAGCATGTCAAAGTTTGTGCTATTGCCATTGGGAATGCATTGGGCGTTTAACTTAAATATCTCAGAAACTACAAAACATTTCAAAGTAAAAAGTTCCAGCATGTGTCTCCACAGAAAGCTGAATTATAAAAAGTGTGAATGGAGTTTCTAGGTGAATGATTTTTTGACGTGCCACTATCTGCCATTATAAATTTCTCAAATTTAAAGCACTATATTTCTAAAACGATGAAACATTTTAAAGATTCCTTTTCAGGCAAACATGTCCACCGTAAGATGAACCTAAATAGGTTTGAATGGGGATTCTAGGTGTAAGTATGTAGGACTAGTAGCATGCCAAAGTTATATTTATTTTCGGACGGCATACTATAGCATGTCGTTTTTTGTGATTTTGGACTATTTGAAAAAAAGATGAAAATCATGAAAAAACGACAAACTATAGTTCATGGCTTCGGACGGCATACTATAGCATGTCGTTTTTCATGATTTTGGAGGATTTGAAAAAAAGATGAAAATCATGAAAAAACGACATACTATAGTCCATGGTTTGGGACGGCATAATATATTTTGTCATATTTTCATGAATTTGGGACACTGTCAGAGCCAGGACTTGAACCTGCAGCCTCCTGATTCCCAGGCAGGCTCTGTACCCAGAGAGCCACTGTGCATACTGTTCTTAAAAGGCCGAATAGATAATGACAGAAGAGCCAGAGACTTGTTTCCATTGTGGTTCATAAACATTCGAACGTCTAGAGATAAACAACATCAAAAGAAACAATAGACAAATCTCCTGTTATTTTATTTTTTGTATTTTATTTTTGTATCAATGTTGTACTCAAAGGGAACAGCAGACTGTTTGTGGCAGTTAGCAAGTAGATCAGTGACTTAGCACACTGGCTGCATGATCTGGAGATTGTGGGTTCAAACCCCACTCAAATCTTTACTTGCCAAAATCTGCCATTGACCCCCATTCTGAATTTCTCAAATTTAAAGCACTATATTTCTAAAACGATGAAACATTTCAAAGATTCCTTTTCAGGCAAACATGTCCACCGTAAGATGAACCTAAATAGGTTTGAATGGGGATTCTAGGTGTAAGCATGTAGGACTAGTAGCATGCCAAAGTTTGTGCTATTGCCATTGGGAATGCATTGGGCGTTTAACTTAAATAACTCAGAAACTACAAAACATTTCAAAGTAAAACGTTCCAGCATGTGTCTCCACAGAAAGCTGAATTATAAAAAGTGTGAATGGAGTTTCTAGGTGAATGATTTTTTGACGTGCCACTATCTGCCATTATAAATTTCTCAAATTTAAAGCACTATATTTCTAAAACGATGAAACATTTCAAAGATTCCTTTTCAGGCAAACATGTCCACCGTAAGATGAACCTAAATAGGTTTGAATGGGGATTCTAGGTGTAAGTATGTAGGACTAGTAGCATGCCAAAGTTATAATTCTTTTCGGACGGCATAATATAGCATGTGGTTTTTCGTGATTTTGGACTATTTGAAAAAAAGATGAAAATCATGAAAAAACGACATACTATAGTTCATGGCTTCGGACGGCATACTCCTGATTCCCAGGCAGGCTCTGTACCCAGTGAGCCACTGTGCAAGCTGTTCTTAAAAGGCCGAATAGATAATGACAGAAGAGCCAGAGACTTGTTTCCATTGTGGTTCATAAATATTCGAACGTCTAGAGATAAACAACAGCAAAAGAAACAATAGACAAATCTCCTGTTATTTTATTTTTTGTATTTTATTTTTGTATCAATGTTGTACTCAAAGGGAACAGCAGACTGTGTTGTGGCAGGTAGCAAGTAGATATTAGAGATTGTGGGTTCAAACCCCACTCAAATCTTTACTTGCCAAAATCTGCCATTGACCCCCATTCTGAATTTCTCAAATTTAAAAGCACTCTAAAACTATGAAACATTTCAAAGATTCCTTTGTCAGTGATTTGTGCTGCTGCTGCTGTTCCCTGTGTATGTGTGTAAGTAGTAGGACTAGTAGCATGCCAAAGTTTGTGCTATTGCCATAGAGAATGCATAGGAGTTTAAGTTAAATAACTCAGAAACTACAAAACATTTCAAAGTAAAAAGTTCCAGCATGTGTCTCCACAGTAAGCTGAATTTGAAACAGTGTGAATACAGCTTCTAGGTGAAAGTGCTTTTTTGACGTGCCAATATCTACCATTGAGCCCCATTGTAGATTTCTCAAATTTGAAAGCACTATATTTCTAAAACTATGAAACATTTCAAAGATTCCTTTTCAGGCAAACATGTCCACCGTAAGATGAACCTAAGTAGGTCTGAATGGGGTTTCCAGGTGTACGTATGTAGGACTAGTAGCGTGACGACGAGTATAATAAACTGGAAGAAAAGTAACGAGTGTGTGTTCTGGTCCTGTTGATTGAGCTGAGAAGGACCTATAAACCAAGGTTTATAGGTCCTTCTCAGCTCAATCAACAGGACCAGAACACACCTGGGCTGGCTGCCAGGATCACATCCACCAATGGGGAGGCTGTCTGTGTCCTGTCATGGTTTCTCCTCTGTATTATCTGATTAACATCCACGATAACACTTAAAAGCACTAAAGACACCTTTGATGCACAGCACCATTCAAATGCTCTGTACATGATCCCAAGGCCCCATTTGAAAAGTGACACCAAGAAGAACAACTTACAACCTAAAAATCACTGAGAGCTCAGTGGCACCCTTGTTAAGATGACGTCCGTCCATGTGAGCCAGAGGTTGTGAGTTCTAATCCAGCTGAGTTCCTCCTACTTTCACTCTGCAGCATGTTTTGGAGAATAACATCCAGAAGAGAACTGGAAAGAGATGGAAAGCTGAGGAGATTCTCAGAGAGCATGGTGGCACTCTGTGATAAGCTGCTGTCTATGTAAGCAACAGGTAGTGGGTTCAAGTTCAGCCCATGGCCTCAGAGTATGCCGTTCGAGACCATGGGCTATAGCCCATCGTCTCGGAGTGATTTTCGTCTTTTTTTCAAATCCTCAAAAATTATAGAAAACGGCATGCTATAGTATGCCGTTCGAGTGTCGGAGTGATTTTCGTCTTTTTTTCAAATCCTCAAAAATGATGAAAAACGGCATGCTAAAACTATGAAACATTTCAAAGATTCCTTTTCAGGCAAACATGTCCACCGTAAGATGAACCTAAATAGGTTTGAATTAGGTTGAAATAGGTTGAAATAGGTTTGAATTTGAAAAAAAGACAAAAATCACTCCGAGACCATGGGCTATTGCCCATCGCCTCGGAATAATTTTCGTCTTTTTTTCAAATCCTCAAAAATGATGGAAAACGACATGCTATAGTATGCCGTTCGAGACCATTGGGCTATAGCCCATGGTCTCGGAGTGATTTTCGTCTTTTTTCAAATCCTCGTTTTCGTCTTTTTTTCAAATCCTCAAAAATGATGAAAAATGGCATGCTAAAACTATGAAACATTTCAAAGATTCCTTTTCAGGCAAACATGTCCACCGTAAGATGAACCTAAATAGGTTTGAATGGGGTTTCTAGCTGTAAGTATGTAGGACTAGTAGCATGCCAAAGTTTGTGCTATTGCCATTGAGATTGAGAATGCATTGGGCGTTTAAGTTAAATAACTCAGATACTACAAAACATTTCAAAGTAAAACGTTCCAGCATGTGTGCCCACAGTAAGCTGAATTATAAAAAGTGTGAATGGAGTTTCTAGGTGAAAGTGATTTTTTGACGTGCCATGGAGCTGCCATTGAGCCCCATTATAAATGTCTCAAATTTGAAAGCACTATATTTCTAAAACGATGAAACATTTCAAAGATTCCTTTTCAGGCAAACATGTCCACCGTAAGATGAACCTAAATAGGTTTGAATGGGGTTTCTAGGTGTAAGTATGTAGGACTAGTAGCATGCCAAAGTTTGTGCTATTGCCATTGGGAATGCATTGGGCGTTTAACTTAAATAACTCAGAAACTACAAAACATTTCAAAGTAAAAAGTTCCAGCATGTGTCTCCACAGAAAGCTGAATTATAAAAAGTGTGAATGGAGTTTCTAGGTGAATGATTTTTTGACGTGCCACTATCTGCCATTATAAATTTCTCAAATTTAAAGCACTATATTTCTAAAACGATGAAACATTTCAAAGATTCCTTTTCAGGCAAACATGTCCACCGTAAGATTAACCTAAATAGGTTTGAATGGGGTTTCTAGGTGTAAGTATGTAGGACTAGTAGCATGCTAAAGTTTGTGCTATTGCCATTGGGAATGCATTGGGCGTTTAACTTAAATAACTCAGAAACTACAAAACATTTCAAAGTAAAAAGTTCCAGCATGTGTCTCCACAGAAAGCTGAATTATAAAAAGTGTGAATGGAGTTTCTAGGTGAATGATTTTTTGACGTGCCACTATCTGCCATTATACATTTCTCAAATTTAAAGCACTATATTTCTAAAACGATGAAACATTTCAAAGATTCCTTTTCAGGCAAACATGTCCACCGTAAGATTAACCTAAATAGGTTTGAATGGGGTTTCTAGGTGTAAGTATGTAGGACTAGTAGCATGCTAAAGTTTGTGATATTGCCATTGAGAATGCATTGGGCGTTTAAGTTAAATAACTCAGAAACTACAAAACATTTCAAAGTGACGTGCCAAAATCTGTCATTGAGCCCCATTATTATTCATAAATTATACTATACTACTATATTTCTAAAAATTTGAAACATTTCAAAGATTCCTTTTCAGGCAAACATGCCCACCGTAAGATTAACCTAAATAGGTTTGAATGTGATTTTTACGTGTAAGTATGTAGGACTAGTAGCATGCTTACTAACATGCTTACAAATGTGCTTATAACATAGCCTACTAACTAAAACTAACTAAATAATGAAAACCAGAAATAATACAAAAGAATCACACCCGTGGGAAGTGAGGGTGTGATCCATCTTATCATCGTACATCATCATGATGTAAAATAGACACTATGCCTATTTGCTTAAGGACGTACAATTCTCCATTCATTTACGGTGGGAATGTAATGTTTGTGTACGACAAAAAACAGACACTAAGCCGATTTGTTCAGATACTCCATTCATTGTCAATGGGAATTTAATGTTTGTGTAGGACAAAGTTTCCCTATATTCACTGAAAGCTGAATATAGGAGAAATAGAAATAAAATTAGTCTTTACAAAAAAAGTATTTGATCACACAATACTTGTCATGAGTCTTTTGTGAATCTCGCCCCTGACACATTATTGCAACAAAAAAACCCAAAAATAATAAAAACTGAAATGAACAACATAAAAACGATGCTAACAAATGCAGTTTAAAAATGAATTCAATCAATCAATAAAAAGGTGAACCAATCAATCAGTCGTTATTGTGACATCACACAGTTAAAAGCGCTCTTCTGTGCGGCTAAAAGAAGAGTTAAAACAGGGAAGTTGGAATAAAATCTAGTGAACAAATTGCAGGTTTATTATAACATCATTCACTAGAAAACATCCATGGTTAAAAGTAATGGATAGATATTTAAAAAAAGAGCACTGCGTAAAACAGAACAGAAATTATAATAAGTGAATTAAATAGTCAACCTCGATACATAAGAGCAGATGTGCGTATTCGTATATACGCAATGCATACTATGTATGCATTGTGTATAGCGTATATACGCACATCTGCGTATAGTCAACATTGCAATGTCTAATGCAGAGTAACAGGTTTTGGACCAGGATGGCTGCCGACTGCCGTGTCACAACCAAGACGTTCCCTCAGCGAAAATATTCTGCTTCCCTTCTGCTAATCCTACTCATCCTTTCAAGTACTACAGACTACAAACTAAAATTAACTTCTTGAACAGCAGCGTTTGGGGATTCAATCAGTGTTTTGGGGCAGGAAGATGCACCATGAAATAAAATAGAAATGCAACGCAAAATTAATCGAGTCACTTCAGGGGTCTTCAAGCTATCATTCATCACCTCATTTCTCAGTCACAGGAAAAAGCAACTAGGGGGAAAAAAACAAAAAACTTTGAAATCACTTTAACTTTTGTAAACACATGTAGTGAGGGGTGCTCTTATCGTCATACATCATCATAATACATCATGTTACATCACATGCCATGCTCAGCCAATCGAATCAGCCAAACCGTGGTACACAAACAAACAAACTGTGCTCAGCCAATGAAATAATTTCAAATTTGGTACACACAAACCCTCAAAAAAGGTGACTGGGAGGGCTTTTTGAAGGAAACATTTCCCCAAAAGTGGCCAACACTTCTGGGCTAAGTTTCTGGCTAATTCCCACCAGGGTTCGCGCCTCAGCGGACCACCTGACTGTATTCTGCATCTTCCTCGGTACACGGACTGCACCCTTCTCCCAATGTACCATCAGCACCTTCTCCCAATGTACCATCAGCCCTCCTTTGCATGTCCAAAACCATCTCTTGCTTCTCTAACGTAGTCGTTTCTGTGTCCCTCCTAATGAGAATCGCAATGTCTGTTCTGAAATAAATATTTTAAAAAAGGTATTCAATGGGGGTCTGTGGCCTAGTGCATATGGCACTGGGTGTCCTTGTTGATATACATATGAAACAAGTTTAGAATCTCTGCTCCAGGCTGACCAATCATCAAATCATTCATAACCTTGTTGTTTTCCCTCTCTCGTTGGCTCTGCAGTGCCACCTGTAAGCCCTCCACTGGCCATCAGAGCCCCAACGGCATCTCTATAAAAAACTGAGCGATCCCACCGTCCACCAGTTTGAGGTAGAACTCAATGCTCTGCCTCGAAGAGACTGGTTTTGGGCCACGTCGCACTGGTGCACATGCAGGGCAGTGTGACTTTGTTGGACGGCACCTCTGATAATGCTGGTTAGACGGGCATTAGTGTGTCTAATGCATATCAACAAAGGGGGAAACTAAGACAGGTAGAGAAATCCCTGCTTTCAAGACTAACCCGTAAAATCATTGCCTCCATTTATCACTTCATCGCTCTATCTCTCTCTCATTGGCCAGTTTCCACTTGGCCATGGCCGCCTCGGTCGGCCTCATCTCTATATAAAGACGGGGCGGCGAGGTACCTCTCCCTCAGTCGGTCCGAGGTGTATGGGACTCAGGCCTCAGCCCTCGGGGAGTGTCTTTCGGCCATGTTGCAGCGGCACACGGGGCAGGTGGCGTTCACCTTGAGCCAGCGGTCGATGCACTTGGCGTGGTAGTCGTGGAAGCAGGTCAGCATGCGGAGCTCCTCCCCATCGGCGTAGTCGCAGAAGCAGATCTGACAGCGCGTGTTGCCGGCGCTCTGGGCCGCGGGGTCGTACGTCTTGGTGGGGAACGCGTTGATCTCTCTCTTGTTCAGTTTCATCTTGGTCGCCGCAGCCACCGTCCCCTGCCTCTCCTCGAAGTCCGGCAGGGCCCCATAGTCGTCTTGGTCCTGCCCGAGCCAGAGGAAGCGAGCCTCGAACCCGCTGCTTCCTCCTCCTCCTCGCTGCGGCCCCCGTCGGAACCCCCCGCCACCACCGCGGCCCCTTCCCCGGGGCTGAGCCATCGTCAGATCGTTGCCTCCGTTGCCGTTCATCAGCGAAGATAAAGCGGCCCACTGGACGGCATTCAGCCAGGGACGGTTCGAGTCCGGGAGGAGGTCGAACATGTTGCTGTTGTCCGCGCTCTCCTCCGTGGCGTGGCTGCTGCGGGTGCCATTGCGGTGCTGCCGGGTCCTGGCCGACTGGGCTTGGTGGTGCTGCCGCAGCCCGGTGTCAAGTGCTTCGCCGTGGTCCGGCTGGCGCCGTCGATGGAACCCGGCGGCAGCAGCGAGCGGCAGCGCGAGCCGCCGGTGCTCCCAGTCGAACTGCTCCTGCAGCTGTCGGGCCAGGAGCGCGTCTCCCTCCACCTGAGTGTCGCGAACCCCCTCGACGGCATCCTCACCGTCGATTTCCCGCGAAGAAGGGGGAGGAGCCGACTGCTCCGTTTCAGCACCAAGCCAGGCTCTCTCCTCCTCCGTGAGAAATGACAGGGAGCCGAGGGCGTCGCTCTCATTGCCCCGGTCGGAGGAGGGCTCGTCTGAGGTGGACAACAGGGAAGACGAGGAGCAGGAGGAAGAGGATGAGGAGGACGAAGGCTGCTGACGAGGCTCCAGCCAGACGTTCGGAAAACGTCGGTCTGTGGCTGGCGGCGAGGACAGGGGGGCGCTCCCACTCTCTTCCCCTCGCCTCCCGCGGGCTTCGCTGGCCCTCCTCCTGCGCTTGCGGGACCTGCGAGTGACGATCGGAGGAGACGCTGCCGGGGGTTGAATCGCGGCAGCGGCTTCTTCCTCTGCGTTTTGGCCGGGGCGCCCCCCTGCCCTCCTCCTTCTCCCCCTCCTCTCTCTCCTCGCCGCGGGAGGGCGTGAGGGTGCCGCGTCCGGCATGGTGGACGCGGAGGCGCGCCGTTCAAACGTGTACGGACTGTCACCGAGGGAGAAGCCTCCTCCTCCTACGGGACCCTCTGACGACTCTGGGAGATACAACGCACTGCCACTGCTTCTCTCCAAGCTGTCTCCGAGCGTCTCATCCATGGTCGTCACTTTAAAGGTGGCTGTGTTCTCCGACAGCTCCTCGGAACCGTTGGAAATATAGCGCCGTCGGCTTTCCACGTACGTCTTAACATGCCTGTGACGTCATGTCCCGGTGAGGTCATCATGCCCAAATATGGGCGGGTGGGGTGGGGCAATGGATCTGAGGTCATGAATTTGGGCTTTTCAAAAAAGGGAGCGTGTACGTTATTACGTTATTAGTACATTACTGTGCACGTTATTCGATATATGAATGCAATTTATTTATTATATAAAATCACACCCATGTGAGGTGACGGGCGGCACTCTTATCATTATACATCATCATATGATCAACTGAATTTATGATTGGTTGGTTAATATGAGAATATATGAGACGTGTGGGCTGGGGACAAGATTTAGGTCATATTTGGCGGACATTGACCTAATTTCTCCTTTCATTGTCAAATATTGAGACGTGTGGGGACAAAAACTGTATCCCCTCAAATACATCTCACCCGTGTTATGTGAGGGGAGCTAATATAAAGTCTAACTCATGTTGATGGTGATGTAAAACAAGCGGTGCCAACACAAACATTAAATGCCATTAACAATAAAGAGACAATATGACGTACATTTTCCCTTCATTGTCATTTTTGAGTGGTGCAAACCACTCCAACAACTGGCTTTGTACCCGTGTTTGTTCGTACCAAAAAAACGAGCATAGTTGCTATGGTTAGCAACCAAAAAAACGAGCATGGTTGCTATGGTTAGTATGTGACGTCACTAACTATAACAATAAATGTGTAGTTGCACCACTCAGTTCACACGGGTGTGATTTTTAAAACAAATATTGAACTGAAAACAAACATTAAACCTGTATATAAACAAATCAGTCACAAAATGTATATTGGCCACATGACATCTCACGTCATCCATGTTTGTTTAACTGCTGCCCTATGCAAACATTACATGTCCATAGACATGGCTGCCATTCCAGTTCTTTATAAGAGTGCTCTAAACAAACATTAAAAGTCCATACGACCTGGCCCGTCATATGACATGATTTGAAAAGCCATGCATTGGTGAGGCTAGCGCCCCCTCAGAAACTACAGGCTGCCATTGGGAACCATGTAGTGATGGGAGTCTGATACTGAAGCTTCGACACAAGCTTCCAACCCCGCCTTGAACCACTGCTTCGACGCTTGCTTCAGTAAGGAAAAAGTAACGTGACCAATGACGTCCGAAGCAGTAACTGGTTAATTTCCTCTAACTGGTTTGATACTTTGAGTTGCCACGGCTCGGCTGTCGCAACGATGATAAAACCTACAGAGAAACCCCGTCAGTTACTTCCGTGGCTTCTCCGTTGCGTGCTGGACTGGTAAACGGAGGGTCGTGGGTTCGAACTGGGGTGGGGTGCTGCAATTAATTGATGCAATAGACAACAGTGACATATCTATATTTGTTACTAAAAGTTATTTAATCAATACGTTTAATCAACATTGCAATTTGAATCTGTGCAATACAAAGTATTCAACTTTACCCTTATGATTAAACACATGTGTAAATGTAAAAAAACAGCTATTGAATCATTTTTAAAGTTATAAAAACATGTGGTTTTATATGACATGACTGTATGACTTGTAGACCTGCCTGCATGCTTCATTAAATTCAATCTGACATTAATGTATTATTGGCCATAAGCAATACATTAAATGTGTCAAATATTTGAGTGTTCCCCATCCTACAAACAATCTCACACTGCTACTCGTGTGTTTATTTTATTTTATTTCAATGTTTAATTACAGTTTAGGCATTTAGCATGCACTCTTAATCCAGATCCAGGAATTAGAGGATAAACCTCACATTGCCCAAATAGTTGAATACAAAAATGAATCAATACATTTAAAACTCAAAACAGTAACATCTCTAGCACCCTAGAAACCGCAGATGTTAATCTAGCATTGAATTATTTGTAACGCTATTGTAAATGTACATGCCCCTTTTAAAAAGCAAAGAATACAAGCAAGATCTAGCCCTTGGTTCTCTTATGAGGTCTGAAAAAAACATTAACATGGTGAAACACATCTTGATGACCAAGTTGTGTTTCACCATGTTAATGATTATTTTCAGACGTCCAGTTCTAGGAAACACAAAATGGGGGGACATTTGTATTATTTCCACACAACAGCTCTAGGTATATTAATGACAATAGTAAAATGTTGAAAATGAGTGGAATGCCCCTTTAAGCAGCTAAGAAATTATTTCAAATCAGCTGTTAAAAAATTGTAAACTCAAACAAAAAAGCTACCACACTACCTACACATGACATGTGAACGTCGGTCAGTGTATATCGTTTCTGACCCAAATGGTATTTAGCACAGCTTTTAACAAACATGTTGCTGCAGCAGGTCAACTCTTTGAAAATGAGGATATATTGCAAATATACCCAAATATCCACGTATGGATGCTGAAATACATGTCTCTCATACGGAGAGGCACAGCTCTTACTTCTCCCTGGAACCGTTTTCTTTGTTCTTACTGTACCCCTCTGCTCTCCATTGACTCCAGAAGGTCAACAGGGGAGGATTGTTTAGACCTCTTTTTCTTAAATTAACTGATCCATTAATTGCAGAGAATAAAACACATATTTTGAATCTTTCTGTGTCAACATGCATAGTACCCAATAGGCCTATATGGAAAATAGTGTATAATATATACGTGTATACATTTACACATAGGCGAGATAGTACTGTATAAGGACGCATTCTTCTACTTTGGTATTTTGCGCATTTGACTGGCCTCACAATCCCGCCTAGTGTAACGGGAGGGAATTTGTTCATTTCTGTCTAATAAAGTATTCAATCAATCAAACTCTTGTCACAATGTTTGCAGTGGAAAGGTTTTTCTTCAGCATGGTCATGTTGGTCTGTCTTTAGGTTACCTAACACTCTCAAGCTATTGCCACAATGTGTACAGTGGTAAAGTTTTTCTCCAGTGTGGACACGTCTGTGTCTGTTCAGAGAACCTGACGTGGTAAACCACTCGTTACACATTGTGCAACGGAAAGGTTTTTCTCCAGTGTGGATACGCAGGTGTGTCCTCATTGAATACGACCGATTGAAACTCTTGTCACAAAATGCACAGTTGAAAGGTTTTTCTCCAGTGTGGATACGCTGGTGTTTTATAAGATCACTTGACGTAGTAAAACATTTGTCACACGTTGTACAATGGAAAAGCTTTTCTCCAGTGTGGATACGCTGGTGTGTCTTCAGTTTATCTGACCGATCAAAGCTCTTGTCACAATGTTTACAGTGGAAAGGTTTTTCTCCAGTGTGGATGCGCTGGTGTGTTTTCAGAGAACTTGCCACAGTAAAACATTTATTACAGAGTGTACAACAGAAAGGTTTTTCACTAGTGTGGGTACACTGGTGTGTCGTCAGTTGACCCGAGTTATTGAAACTCTTGTCACATTGTTTACAGATATGTTTTTTCCCTGTGATATTGAGGACGTCTATGCACCCTTTTAGTTCTCCTGGCTGAGTCTTGCTAAACTGTTGATGACGCTGAGATCTCGGTTCCTCTGTGTCTCCTTGTCTCTTCCTGCTTATAGAGCTGGTGTTTGAAGCCGACTGACCTCCACTGGTCCCATCCCAATCATCACTGTCTTCAGTGACTTCAGTGTCAGATTCTACTTCAACTTCAGAGCAGTGTGAAGACATGTCTTCATCCCCATCTTCACTTTTCACTGCTAGTAATGTCAACGTTGATCCAGCAGGCTCCTCTGGTCTTTGGAGTAGCTCCTCCTCTTCATCTTTAATGTGTGGAGGCTCTGGTTCCTCCTGGATCAGACTGGGGCTGCTCTCCTGTTTAGGGGAAACCTCTTTACGCACAACCATGTGCAGGATGTCTAGGAGCAGAAACATAGAACATGATAGTCAACACTGGATTTCGAAAATGTAAATCCTTCCATTTTTCGAACTTACAATTATTAAGTACAGGTTATTACAGGAGGTTCTGGAAAATGTCATTCTGAAAAAAGAAAACAGGCTAGCAAAAGAATTAACTCACCCGTCGCCAATTGCGCCTTTTGACGCCTATTTTCGTATGTACCTTTTTTAATATCAATTGATTACGGTGATCACCTGTGTCTAGTATGCGCTCATAACACACACAACACTGGCAACACAGTTTTTAGAAAGCTAATATCTCTGATTATTCTTTTGGGGTAGGGTCAAAACAAGCTTGATTTGCATCTCATTTCTCTAAACGATAGGATCCTTGCTTACGAACAGTATTTTTCTTTGGGTTGATTAAATGACAATCGCGGGACATGTTACATAGCAGTTTTACTTCCTGACTCGCAGTGTCCAGCCAAATGGGCTTTCAGGTGTCCACCATTAAAAATGAATGGACGGCACTCTAAACCTTCCACCAGATGCTGCGCTGTTGGCGGTAAATTGGCCGCCAATGATGTTGTTGAGTTTTCCTTTCCTCTATTTATTTGTGTCTTTTCCACAAACTGATACATGACTCTAATGTGAGTCAGCTCACAACGTTAGTTAGTTTCGGGGTTTTTTGTATATTTTAATGATGGCTCTATGCATATCGAGATATTATCATTGTCATGATATTTTTGCAAATATTATCATATAGTGAAAATTAGATATTGTGGCAGGCCTTTAACAGAACAAAGTGTGTGTGTGTGTGTGCGGCGTGATTTCTTTCTACGTCCGTGATTAGACATGGTAAGGCCCCGCCTGCCTCTGATTGGCCTACAGACACTGCCCGTCTTGCCTGTCCTCCGAGATGCAAGGCTACTCCGTGGTGGGAAATAATACAAGTACAAGAGAATGGCAACACGCGACAGTAACTTGTAACTTTATTTTTTGTAGAAGAGGCAAACCAATAGTTTGCACCGTTTGCTTTGATTTAATAATTGATTGAACAACTATGATTTGATTTAAAGATAAAGATCAAGGGAAAAGAGACCTTTTTACAGTACAATAATGTTTCAAGTTTACACATGTAGATGTATGCAAATAAACAGGCCAGCGGCATAAACAATATTAGTTTGCCTCTTCTACAAAAAATAAAAGTTACTGTCGCGCGTGCCAAGCTGTCATTCTCTTGTATTATTTATTTATTTCCTCGCCTCGCCTCACCCAGCCTTTCCACCACCTCAGAGGCAGGCTGGGCGAGTGGGCGTTACCATGTCTAATCACGGACGTAGAAAGAAATCACGCGTGTGTGTGTGTGAGAGAGTGAGTGAGTGAGAGAGAGAGCGCACACAAACGTACCGAGGTGTGGGTGGTCTTCAGGTTCCTCCTGTTTAATAGAAATGTCCCTGGAAGAGTCTGGAGAGTTCATCTTCACCTGCAGTCTGGACTCCACACACTGGTCTGAAACCATGCAAGTGAATGATGACTTTGAGACATAGTGGTGTCAACAACAACAATAATATTATTTGCAGACGGTAAAGGGAAAATGGCCTCTCCAACATATCAAACTTGGATTCAAAGATTGTGGGATTTATGTATTATTATTATTAGGGAAGAAATCACACTTAATTTAAGCTTACACAATGAAATAAATATATCAAAAGATGGACTCCTGCGATGCAAAAAAAAAAAAGAAAAGTCTAAAGCAGTGGTTCTCAACCAGTGGTCCGGAGACCACCAGTGGTCCTTAACCCATTTAGACCGTAGGATGTGTGGAGCCATCCTAGCTAATACAACCGATGGATTGCGAGGACGTGTACACGCGTCCTAGCGCTTTTTCATTTATATCAAACGGGAAAACAAATATTTGTTTTTCTGTTATGTTTGGGTTGTCCTATCTTTCTGCACCATACTCCTTGCTGTTCGCGCATGTGCACTGCCGTTCACTTCCCTGTTTAGCGCTCAGAAAGAAAGGCTCGCTACGCGTAATCTAGGGAGCTCTCCGTGGTTTTGACCAGATGACTTAATTTCTGACTTCAACATGTCTCTCGCCCGGAATATTAACGCTTCTAGAGAGACTTTATCGCAATCATCATAAGGTAAGCAAGCAACATTATGCCTCCCGGTTTTTGTACGGAACGGAGGGGGGGGGCTTCAGAGTAAAAGCTGCCCCATCTGCCCGGCACCCCAAAACTCCTATTTTTAAAGAAATCCCGGCACTGATTGTGTTAAAGTTACACTTCACCCTTTTTGTATATATATAAATATATAAATATATTAATGACGTTTAGAAGATTTAGAACACTTTCCTGGGGGTCTTTATGTGTGTAATATGTGGTTTTAGATATTTTAGATTTTAGCAGTGACTTCCTGGACCAGTGTACTTCCTGGACTACATGTTTGTCTTGTCTCAGTAAGACAGCCCTCCCCATAGATATTATAAGAAATAGATGCCTCATTTGCCGCTGCAGTTCATTGGAGCGACGTGTATCCCAATGAAGGCGGAAGTGCAGTGCTGAAGGCTTTTTTTTTTTTTTTTAACAAATCTTTATAACAATCATGACAATATACATTACAATACAAAACAAGACAAACAAACAAACACAAACAACAAAGTTATTAACAATACAACATCAGAGCCAGGGGGATTAGATTACTAACAGAAAACATTAGAGTGAACACAAAGCAACAGTTCTCCGCAGCTTTCTTATTTAGAAGTGCTGAAGGCACACTCACTGCTCACTGCTAAAATCTAAAACCACATTACACACATAAATACCCCCAGGAAAGTGTTCTAAATCTTCTAAACGTCATTAACATATTTTTTTGCAAAAAGTGTCCCTTTAAGGGGGTTCCAGGTGGTCCCCACGTAATGGAGAGTTGGTAACCAAATGGACTCTTAAAGAGCATCGCAGTCCAGCCCCCTTTCATGACGTCCATAAAAAATATATAAATAAAGGCGAAAGCCACAAAAAAAAAACATTAATATACAATAGTGTTTAACATCTGTACAAGAAGTGTAGGCTACACAATTAGAGAATGTAGAATTGTTATTTTGATCAACGTTTGGCTCTCCGTGGACTTATACTGTTGAGTGTAAAATGGTCCATTTGGTTTCATTTTACGCAAAATATAATTTAGTTTTGGGTCTGAGAGGCTAAATTTCATCAAATGGTGGTCCGTAGCTTAAATTCCCAATAAATAATGGACATTGATATGAAAAGGGGTGAACGTATATTCTAAAGTAGGTTCTAAAGTAAATAAGGTGAAAGTAGCCCATCTATTTTCTAAAGGTTTCTGATTAAATGACAATGAATTACGCGTAAAGAGTTAAATTATTGTTTAACGTCTGTACAAGAAGTGTAGGCAACACAATTAGAGAATGTAGAAGAATTGTTATTTTTGATCAACGTTTGGCTGTTTTCTCTCCTATGGTACCAACATCAATACAGCATGGAATTGTGGACACAATTTAAGTCTTGGGTCTGAGAGAGCTTAACAAATGGTGGTCCGTGGCTTTTGATTGATTGATTGATTGAAATATGTATTAACAGTTTGCAGAATTACAGTACATTTCAAGCACAAACAATACGATTCAGATTTTACGGGGGCCAGTTTCGAATTGCAGCCGTCCGTAGGTGCCCTTTGAGAGCGGTTTTGAAGGAGTCAAGGGATTCGTATGTCTTAATGACTGTTGGTAGGGCGTTCCACATTTGATTGATTGATTGATTGAAGAATTTATTAACAGTTTGCAGAATTACAGTACATTTCAAGCACAAACTCAATACAAAGGCTGTTTGGACGACCCAATTAAGCATTACACTTGTTTCCAATAGGGTCCACCATGTTCAAATCATCAAAACATTTAGAGACGTACAAATAGACACTTCTATAGACAGAACAGGAATTCATCATATATTTTGGTGGCATAGGAGCGAAAAGAATTTAGTCCCTCGTTTGTGCCGAAAAATAAATAATGAACATAAAATATTATGAAAAGGGTTGAATACCACTGGTATCAATGATACCACACACACACACACACACACACACACGACTCTAGAGCAGAGGTCTACTCTACTCGGTACAGATAATAGTTCTTTACTCACTGTCTTCTCAACACGTCAGATGAACTTTAGAGTGAAGCTCTGGTTGCTCAAAGCTCTATCTGGGTTGTCCTCGTTGTGTCTTCAGGTTGAAAACGGCAGACTGTCCCTCGACACGTCCAACTGGGTTAAGAAAACGTATTGTTTACTAGTAATGGACGGACGAGGGATGAGCTTTAGCATTAGCATTAGCCCACAAAACAAACATACTTCGTGTGTAAATTCCCCCAGTGTTCACAACGCGCCAGCCTCTATAGTGTCACTCTTTACACAGACTATGGAGCAAAGACAACCTCAGACACAAGTTACACGCAATGGTTTGTGCTGAAAACTGACATTTTATGAGACAGACGTTATCTCTGTTTCATGTCCGTTCACACTGCTCTGTAAGTGAGCTAGGATAAGATAACTACCATAAGACTTCCGGTGGCCGAGCTTATCAGAATAAAAGTATCCGCGAAAGTAAACAAACAATTAATTGGCACAAACAATAAATTAAGCATTTAAACGAAAATCAAAACATATTTCTGTGTATTTTATTAACATTTATAACATTAAAGGACCATTCACCACTTTTCAATTTACCTTCATATAATTGGCCCTCACGAATGTTCTTGATAAAATGCCACCATTTTTTCCTACTAGTCGTCTCTTGGGAGGGCTGTGGGCAGTTCAGATACACGTCCACCAGTGACATCAGCGATGGGGAATCCAATTAAGCTAATAAAAACTGCAGACTTTTTGTAGCTGTCCCAGTTATGGGTATGCTGTAATATTTTATTTTGCTTATTTTTCTGAAAATGCACATTGTGTGAATTGTATTTTTTCTTTTGGGTAACAAACTGTATTTTTTGGTATTTGTATGGTGTATGTATGGTGAGATAGTGCCATCTACTGTGCTCTGCATTTGTCTGTTTCATGGGCAGGTTGAATTAGGCTCACCTAAGAAGCTAATCACCTCATTTCAATCACCTGTTGGGTTTGGGCATGTTTGGGCAGAACAAACAGAGCAGAGATGAAGAGAGGAGCTCTTTCATGTCAGAGTCTCCACAAAAGATAAGAAAGAAAATAATATAAAAAAGAACAAGAACTTAACTGAACTCCTAAGAGTCTGTGCAGAAGGCGCATACAGTATGTTCCCAGTTGTTTTGTGTCTGCAAAAGTTATATCATTGCATCGTGTATTTGTGAATATGGACAATTCATGGACATTTAAAAAGACAACATGACTGACTGACAAGGGCATTTATAATTTAATGTGGTAATAATTCATTGTGGTTAGAAAATGTGTGATTTCTTTGCAGTTTTTCACGTTGTCACTTGGGATAAATAAAAAGCCCTCGTGATATCAGTTGGGGGACGTTGTCTTATTTCTGCACCAGATGAAAATGGTTTAGGAGCAGTTACACTTTTTATTCCTGTGAAGTTGCAATGTGATAATGGAAGCCATCGTTGTCACAATGATACAAATCTAAATGTTTAAAAATAAATCTGCCTAACAAAAATGTAACTCTTGAGAGTGTAACGTGAAACCATTTGGTTTTTGGAATTAAATATATATATAAGGGTCCATTTGGTTTCATTTTACAAAATTGAAGATCTACAAGCTTAGGGTCCATAACCCCCCTGCACAAGAAAGGGAGCAAATTAGACCCCGGAAACTACCACCCTATAGACCAATTATTTGTTTACAAACATTGAGACTGGTCGCATGGGTTTCATGTAATCAATTCCCAACAGATCTCCAAACCTGTTTTGGGGAGCACTGGTTTCAGTTCATTCAGTGAGTGAGGTGCACCCTAGGGAGACATTTATAGTATTATACTTCATTGCACAACAGTATTGCGCACAGAGAACAGCTGATATAGAAGCTCACATCACGTCGCGGATGCGACTGTTGCTTAGAGGTCTGCTAGTCTCGGCCATTCTCTGCGTGTGCGACACCTTTGCGGGACAGAGCATAAATTAGGCTTTGATGTGCTGCAGCTAAGCGTGCACAATCAGGCTCTGCTGCCGTGATCATGAGCATGATCACGAGCATGTGGAAGTGTGGTTTTGAAGACAACTGTTTCGAAATGATATTCTGTACTGCGAGAGTGAGGTCTAGCCAACACCAACTCGGGATTCCTGGATCGCTGCCCTCCACAAATTCCTATCCATCATCAGGTTCTTGAGCTCTGCGGTGTTGTCAGCCAAGCTGTCGCGCCGCAGCACGTCTACATAGGTGGTACGCTTCTTTCCCCTCCTGGCTTTGCCCTGGGTTGGCTCCCATAGGGTCAATTTACTTGCCTCAAGTTCTGGGTGCCTGACGCAGTGCCCTGCCAGCCTCATCCTTCTCTCTCTGACTTTGTCCGTGACGCGTGGTAGGTCCCCATAGAGGTCCACATTTCTGATGCGGTCCGTCCATGTGACACCTAGTGCCATTCGTAGCATTCTTGTGTAGACTCCATCCAGGGCTTTTTCCTGTTGTACTGTGAGGGTCCATGTCTCGGCCCCATACAGCAGTACTGACTCCACAGTAGCTATGAACAGCCGCCTCTTAAGGTCTTCTCCCATGTCTGATTTCCACACTCTCCTCATCCCGTGCAAGGCTTTCCAGACAAGTGCTCTCCGAACCTTCAGATCCTGTTCAGTTGAGGCAGTCCAGGCCCCAAGGTACTTGAAGTCCTCGACTTGCTCGAGCACCGTCCCGTCTGCAGTGGCAATGGTTTTGTCCTCGGTGTTGAATGTCATTACCTTTGTTTTCTTGGCATTGAGCTTGAGGCCGATCTTCCTGCACTCCTTTTCTACTGCCAGTAGTAGCTCCGAAATGATATTATTGTTCACACACAACAGAAACAAAGGATTATATATTTCAAGGGCAAGGAATCACATTATAAATCCTAATCATTCATATATATAGCACATTTAACCTGACCAGGTCAAGCAAAGTACTGTACAGATTAAAAGAAAATAAAGAGCAAAACACTGCAATATAATAGAACCTGTAGGCTTTCTATTCATGAAAAGTTACAATGCAAAAATGGAAGCCATCGTTCTCACGTTAATTACAATCTAAATGTTGTTAACATCAGCCTAATGATGATGATGTCACTGGTGACATCGTCACAATCTATCTCGTGTTATTTGCTGGAATACTATAAAATATGTAATATAAAAACTATAAACCCTGGAGAATGACATGTAAAACTGCACACAAAAGGTCTCAAAAGGATCAGGATTTTGGCCAGAACTAGACTGAGCTGTGGACATTGCTTTCTGCCCTTATGTTCTCTATGTATGTAACTGTATTTTCTTTCTTTTTTATTTTTTTTTGTCCTGTGTTATGTCAAATGTGTATATGTATTGCATACAAGGCCGCTGGGTCGCAAAACGAATTTCAGTGCGAACTGACAATAAAGTAATATATCATATCATATCATATCAAAGGACACACAAGAGCTACATGCTGTCGTGCCACTCCACAAAACAGTTTCTTTTTGGAATGTTGCAGAGGGCTACCTGGCATTTCCTGCAATATACTGGTGTTTTCACTTTCTCCCCCCTGCCAGCCTTCTTGCACATTGCACAGTACCTTCTGCTTTCAGTACCATCAGAACCGTAAAACAATGGCATGCAGGTTGTGGGGCGGGGCTCTAGTTCTGTTGCTCCTTGGCCATGAGAAAACTCGATCATTTCTCTAATCAAGGTCTCTACGAAGGCCTTGTGAGTCAACGGACGCTCATCTTTGATCTTACACAGTTCCTTGTGGAGCAAGAAGCTGTTCACCACAGCAATGTCCAGGAAATGGAAGAAAAATGTCTTGTACCATTTCATAGTTTTGTGGTGTACGCTGTAGTAGCCAATGAGTGCATCTGAAAGGTCCACTCCGCCCATGTTGACATTATAGTCCAATATGGCATCGGGGACAGGGATGTGCTTTACATTCCAAACACCAGCCTCCTTCACCAGCCTCCTCACTGTCTGTCCACTGTATGCCTTGTGCAGCGAGGAGCAGATCGTCACTTGACGAGTGTCCATCCATTTTACGAAAAGAAGGGAGTCTTTACGGATCCACCGCAGATCTCCCCTTTCAGCTTTCTTGCCCAAGTCATTCACTTTAGTTTTTGGCAACCCAACGTGGTCTTTCCGGATTGTTCCGCAACATCCACATTTCTTCTTGGCCAAATCGTGGAAGAGGGCAGGGCTGGTGTAAAAGTTGTCAACAAAAAGTTTGTACCCAGTACCAAGGAGGTTGAAAGGCAGCAGGTCAATGACGGAGGTGTAGCTCAGCCCCTTTCCTTTGACTGGCTCTGACTCACTCTTACCAGAGTACACGAAAAAGTTCCATGTGTACGCAGTGGAGGAGTCGGCCAGAACGTAGAGCTTGAAGCCCCATTTAATTGGTTTATTTTTCATATATTGCTTGAAGTGAACCCGCGCCTTGCTTGCCACCATCCTCTCATCAATTGCGATGTTCTGATATGGTTGGAAATGTGATTGGCAGGCTGAGACGATCTCTGTGTACAGGGGCTTTATTTTGAATAACCTGTCGTAGGATCTGGTGCCCTTCTTTCTGTTGTTTTCCTCGTCGTCGTCAGGGTTGCTCAAGTGAAGTGACCACATAATGGATTCCCACCGGTTCCGTGACATCCTGTCGCCGGGGAAATTGAAGTTGTACGGGTACTGTTTCCTCCAAAGATCTGCTCTGTGATGCACATGGACCAATGCTGAAAAGAGGACAATGGCAAGGAATGTGTAGAACTCTTTCAGCGTCAGCATCTTCCAGGCAAATTTCATGCCCGATGCAATTCTCTTGGCAGCGTTGCTGTTTGTGTTGTTGATCAAAGTAAGCATAACTGAATGGCTGAAAAAAAGCTGGAAAAGTGAAAGTGGAGTCCATGATGTCTTTCTGTCAAGCGTGGGGCCAGGGGGTCTGCGTGGTTTGAAGGTACAAGGTTCCGGCTCTTCATCATTGCTCTCCTTGTTGTGCCATCGTTCCTCATCCCTCACCCCTTCTGCCGATCGGGATGTGGCAGTCGCACCGTCACCCTTTGAGGCTGGTCGAGAGACAGTTATTTTTTTGGGAGGGGGACGGAATTCGGTGTCGGAAGAATTGTCATCAGATGATGATGCCAGTGCCGATAGTGCTGATAGTGCCGATAGTGGGCTAATGCATAGTGAAGGTGCAGCTCGTCGTCCAAGTTGCAATCCAGATGTACGTGACGCTGGGTCTCGTGCTGGTGTAACAGAGGCCGTTGCCGCTGTCTGTGCCATCTCAGCTGCTGTCCGTGAAGATCTCCATGTGGAGTGGAGTGATTTACCTGAAATGAGAGACGTCTGGAGCTTAGCTGGCGGCATGGGGAATTAGGGTGTGTGTGTGTGTGTGTGTGTGTGTTAAGATTTACCTGCTGTTGGTGCAACAGATGCAGGCGTCATGGCTGGTGATGTCCTAGCTGTTTCCTCTGTATCAGCAGCTTGGACCTGCAGAGAGCTCTCCTCTTCATCACTGTGGGTTAGACAAGGTTGAAATTACAATCAGACCTACCTAACACAGAAAATACACACGCACACACAGCTCCTAAGACAGACTGGGCAGCAGACATGCACGCACACACACACACACCACAGCCTGTGTGTATCTATATAAATCAATCATCAATCACATTTTGTACAGTGCTAAGATACAATTATCATATCTGTTTGGCAATTTCTTTCTCGTTCAAATACACATGTGTGCACACGCACACACAGTCACACACACACACACACACACACTTGGCAATTTCTTTCTCTTTCAAATACACACACACACGCGCACACACACACACACACACACACACACACACACACACACACACACACACACACACACACACACACACACACACACACACACACACACACACACACAGTAGATCAGGACATGAACATTGCTAGTAAAAATGACAAACCTCACAGGTTCCACGACTGCGGTTGGAGTAACAGAGGATGATCTGCCAGCTTCATTAGCATCTTGGCTCAGCAGCTTCGAGAGCAAGAAGCTCTCCTCTTCATCACTGTGTGTTTGACAAAGTTGAAATTACAATCAGATCTACACACAGAAAATGTGAAAATATATTTTCAAACAAACATTGCAAAAAGAGGAAATGGACTGCCTGATTATTTCTATTGTTTTTTCGTCTTCTAATTATTTTCATTATTATTATCATTCGTCATCAGTATTATTATCTATATGGAAATTCTTTATTGGGAATAGCCCCTTGAGATGAATCATCTCGTTTTCAAGGGGATCCATAGATTACAAAATACACACTTTTCTAAGCGAATTAGACAAACATTTAACAGACAGTTGGCAGACAAGAGAACAAGACAAAACAAGTTAATGAGTATGTTATAGTGATGATTAGTCAAAGCATGAACAGGGGGTCTCACAGTGAAAGGACAGTGCCGTTTTGAACAACCTAAACAATGTTATTGACCGAATATGAGCCAGTAAGTTGTTCCAGTCAGTGGGAGCTTTAAACATAAACGATTTTTTTGCCAACTGAGTTGGGTATCATTATCATCATATTTTACATTATCATTGTTTACTAAAAGGAGATACTGGCAAACACACAAGTAGGCACGCACGCACGCGCACATGAGATGCGAATCCCTTGACTCCTTCAAAACCGCCCTCAAAGGGTCTACGGACGGCTGCAATTCGAAACTGGCCCCCGTAGGATCTGAATCCCCTCCCCCCACCACCCACCCCTTTCCCCCCTCACTGTATATGTTTCTTTTCCCCTTTTTACCTCCTTTATGATGAATTCCTGTTCTGTTCTTTGGCTATATAGAAGTGTCTATTTGTACGTCTCTAAATGTTTGGAATATTTGAACACGGTGGACCCTCTTGTAAACAAGTGTAATGCTTTATTGGGTATCCTACCCCCTTAGATAGCACTTTTTAGACTTAGATAGCATTTGAAACAGACTTATAGCATGTCATGTAGACAGCACAATAATTGCATTGTATGTAGTCATAGCACATCATAGTACATATGTATATATGTATAGTGTCATTATATAGATATGTATAATACACATGTTTCTTGATAAATGCATTTGATATATGTGATGTATTCCATTACTTTTGTTCTTGCCTAATGTAAATCGCTCTGGATTAAGAGCGTCTGCTAAATTGTAAATTGTCGTCCACTCACAGTTAACAGTATTTGTATTGAGTTGTGCTTGAAATGTAGTGTAATTCTGCAAACTATTAATAAATATTTCAATCAATCAGATCAGGACATGGATATTGAAAAAAATTACAAACCTTTCGGAAAGTGAACGGTCCACCTCACTCTCGCTGTCCGCATGCTTTGTAGTTAGAATATCTTCATCACTACCGTCGCTATCAGCCAAAATCACGGACGCTCCTGGGTCTTTGAGAAGGAACGATATCACGTCTTCTGGATTGTATTTCCTCTCCCCCGAGCTGTTTTGAGTTGCTTTCCAACTAGCCATTGTCTCTTCTGTCTGTACTATCAATAACAATTAATGTGCATAGGATCACTAAAAATGCGAATGTATAGTCTATAGTGGAATACGAACGGCACTTCACTTTGCTTCAAAACCGATCCCATATGCAGCCAGTGTCTTTTTGGCAAATCCAAGCTAGCAAATATAAGACTTCCGGTGAACGATCTCTTCAAAATAAGAGTACCCTCTAGAGTAAACTGAATCCATTGAAAAACGATTCAACGTGTGTTGGCTGTTATACTCTATGCTCCCAAGAGGCCAATAGCAAGATGGGCCACCTTTGCATTACTTCCTGTATCTGCGTGAAGGGGGCGGACACATTTTTAGGAGACAGGAAGAATAGAGACACACGGGGACTACAAATTTCACGCCCCCAAAAGAGACAGCGGCCCCACTTCTGGTCCGTTTCAACTGTGTACTGCAGCTGCCAATGCAATCCCTATGAGAGGCATCATGAAATACCCTAATTTCACTGGTTCATTACTGAGGCTATAGCGATTTTTTTTGTGTTCTAATAAAGTGTCCCATATGTTTGATTTGTCCTTTTTCAATGTCACATACCTGCCATCTCAATATACTACAATGTATATACTCCATCAGTTTGTGAAAAGTGCTAGCATTGTAAATCTCAAGTCAAAGTGGTCGCACCACGGTTGCATCCCTTGAGGTTTTCAATACCCAGATATATTTGTTGTATTTCGTTTTATATGCTATGTATTTGTTGAAAATGATCTAAACAGCATCTTGCAAGTCTATTATTAATACTCATCTGGATAATTCACTAGGTAGTTGAAAATGTCAGGATGTCACTCTCCATTTAGCTGGGTTATTGTCTCCACCAGGCCGAAGGCATGGGGAGAGAGTATGTTTTGCACTCCGTCCGTCCGTCCTTCCGTCCGCCCGTGTGTCCGTCCGTCCGTGTGTCCGTCTGTGATCAGCTAATCTCCGGCACCGTTAACCCGGTCAATGCCAAATTTTGCACACACACTCCCTGGATGCCAACGATGAACCTCTGCCCCAAAATTTCCAGAACGGCCTGTTATAGCGCCACCAGGAGGCCGCTATGTGCAAAACAAGTTTTTGGACAGTACACCTACAGATTTTGTCCAAACATCACGCAAATTGGTACACAGTCTCTCTAGAGCCATTCAACGAAAAGGGTCTTTCAGATTTCTCAGACTCCATCCTGATTGGCTAAGATTGGCTTCCAAAGCAAGCAGGAGTGCTCAGTTTCAAACAAAATGCTGCAAATCATGAACACATCGTGTGATTTCCGTGAAATTGTGCACACACATTCCCACTAGGCCGAGGAAGAAATGCCACATGAACATTTTCAACTCAGCCTCATGGTGGCGCTATAACTGGCAGAAAAGTGTTTTTACCTCTAACTGCACGGATCTGTGGATAACTTTGTATGCCAACTCCCTAGAGGCCAAGGAAAAACCTTTGCCTGGAATTTTTCACATCTGCTCTTTATAGCGCCACCAGGAGGCCAACATATGTAAAACACATTTTCTAATATTACTCCTTCAGATTTTATCCAAATTTCACGCAAATCGGTACACATGCTCTCCATAGTCATGTGATCAAGACGGGTTTGTTTGATTTCTCAGAATCCACCCTCATTGGCTACGATTGGCATCTAAACTTTTCAGGAGTAGCCCGCTTTGTACCCATTTTGTACAAATCGCCGATTGTCCGATTGTGGTGAAACTGCATGCATATTCCCGCTAGGCTTTGGAAGAAATGCCACTTGACAGTTTTCAAATCAGCCTCATGGTGGCGCTACAACAGGCCAAGCCACGTCACACACACGCACGCGCACACACACGTTTATATTGCTCCTAAACATTTTGCCAAACATCACACTCACACTCCTATCCTCCTGGTGGAGACCTGTGCCCAGAAGGGCACTTTTTCTAGTTTTCCAATGCAACTATTCAGCAAAGTTAATTATACAACAAGTTGACAGCGGTAAAACACACCGCCGGAGCTCCGTGGTTATAGACATGAATAACAAAGTCAGTCGGGATGTATATTGAGAATTCCACTCTTGACACTTCAAAGTCGGCGCTCGTAGCCTCGTAAAGGCAGTGACGTCCCTTAAAAGTGACAGATTCTCTGTCTGCCATCTCCCCTCTGCTCCGTTAACATTATGGGTAACTCATTCAAGTGGTAAATTAAATGTGAAATAAATCCTCTATTGAGAAAACAACAATATATGTTGACAAAGACACTTCATACATTTGGAAACATATTTTTATTCAAATCAATATAGTCTTCAGTTCATTTCATATTATTTTAAAAGTAGGCAAACTACAGTTGAATTTCAATGGACTTCTATGGGCTGGCCTGCAGTATCCGTGCCAACGGACCAGAAGTGGGGACGCTGTCTGTCTCATTTGGGGGCGTGAAATTTGTAGTCCCCGTGTGTCTCTATTTTGGAGTCTATTCATATCATATCCAATGGGAGCGTGAACGTGAATACAGCTCATGATCCATATTTAACTCCATGGCCACTGAACTAAATACTGGACCCAATCATCACAAGGCACACAATATTTACAAGATATTCATATTAAAATGAGACAAATCAGGAGAAAATCGACTTTGTTATCGACATTTCTTCATCCCAGCAACAAACTCTCGCGAGAGTTGAGAGGAGTCCGGAAGAGTCTCTCTGTCCATCTGCAATTTGACACATAGGGGGCTCTGGCCCCCCAATGCCCCAGTGAGGCTCTCCAACGTTGAAGCACTGGGCCCTAGTGGTAAGAGGAGGGACTGCAAATGTTGATGCCCAAATCGAAAAAAGGCGGAAGTAGACGGTTCCGGGTGCTTCAAAACGCCACTGAGCAACTTCCACTGACATGAATAGCGTGGGGGGCGGGGCTATCGCGCCGGTTCAGTCTCTATCCTTCTTTATACTATATATATATAGTATATACTGTATAAGGTGAAATGAATGGACATATTTAAAAGTGAAATAAAATGTGTTTTTTTTTTTTTTTTATCCCACGATTTTGCAACCCAGTTTTTTCACCCAGTGCCAATTATCTAATGTAATCCTGGGCGCTACACTTCCTCTGCCAACCCGGGGGGCAGCGGACTGACCTCATGCCTCCTTCTATGCATGAGGAGTCCAAGCTGCTTCTTTTCACCTGACAGGGGGGAATTTCCCTGGCCGGACGTAGCGCGTGGAAGGAACACGTTATTCCGACCAGTTCCTTTCCCCTCCATCAGGCGCCCCGGCTGGCCAGGGGAAGGTAGTTTTAGAAGCCATGACTTTGAACACACAGTCCAACAGTAGAATATCCAAAAACAAAATCACTAGTCTGTGCATTGAAACTGTAAACACTATATGATGCCAGGTCAACAATGACCTGGCATCTGTCTATATACCATGACATCTAAATGACATTTTAGCATAAGCCTGTAAGGTTGTCGAGGCTAGGGCAAGTGCTACTAGCAAACAATCGGTCTTGCATGTCCGTTTATTTTTATTATTTTTGTGCACGCCACTGTGTCCTCGCACACTACCTGATCAAATGAAATGTAGCGAATGCACATGTTGAGGCGAACCAAATTCAAAAAATTGATCAGAAAATCAATGTTTGTCTTGTGTGTAACAGTGATTCTGTTTGTGTCACACCAGTCACTATCCACCTCCCTACCAACATACAGGTGTTTAATGTTGATCCTCCCAGTGAGCTAATTTATAGTGGAACATTTGTTTCCCTTGGTGTGAATACACAGGTGTCTTCTCAAGTTACCTGATTCATTTAACTCGTCATAATGTTTACAGTGGAAAGGTTTCCTCCGGTGTGGACATGCTTAACGTCTGTTAATGTTACCATAACTGTGTCCATATAATGCACCGGCGAAAATAGGGCCCATAGTGTTTATTTTGTGATATTTCATTTTCTTGTTATTTTCATGTTTATGAATTGAATACATACAGTAGGACCTGAATGGAAACTTAGACCAAGGGCCCCGCTAGTTGTCATTTTTTACTATTTTGAAACACATTTTAAAATAGTTCAACTAGCCGATCTACATTGACACATTGTGAGCTTGTAGATCGACTATTTGAACTATTTTTTAATGTTTTTCAAAATAGTATAGAATGGCAAATAAATTTAGGGGTAAGGGGTGGCATAGGATATAGCCCCACATGTTTGACTGTACTCTGTTGCCGTTTGCATTTCTGTCTAATAAAGTAATCAATCAAACAAAGTGAAACTCTTGTCACAATGTTTACAGTGGAATGGTTTTTCTCCAGCGTGGCCATGTTGGTGTGTCGTTAGACTACCTAAAACTCTCAAGCTCTTGCCACAATGTGTACAACAGAAAGATGTTTCTCCAGTGTGGACTTGCTGGTGTTTCTTTAGATAACCTAAATAACCAAAACTCTTGCCACAAAAGGGGCAATGGAAAGGTTTTCCTCCAATGTGGACATGCTGGTGTCTTTTCAGAGACCCTGACGTAGAAAAACATTTGTTGCACAGTGTACAACGTAAAGGTTTTTCTCCAGTGTGTGTAAACTGGTGTGTCGTCAGCTGACCTGAGTTATTGAAACTCTTGTGACAATGTTTACAGATATGTTTTTTTCCTGTGATATTTAGTACATCTATGCACGCTTTTGGTTCTCCTGGCTGAGTTAATTTCTTGCTAAACTGTTGATGACTGTGAGATCTCGGTTCCTCTGTGTCTCCTTGTCTCTTCCTGCTTATAGAGATGGTGTTTGAAGCCGACTGACCTCCACTGGTCTCATCCCAATCATCACTGTCTTCAGTGTCAGATTCAACTTCAACTTTAGAGCAGTGTGAAGAGATGTCATCATCCCCATCTTCACTTTTCACTGCTAGTAATGTCAACATTGATCCAGCAGGCTCCTCTGGTCTTTGGAGTAGCTCCTCCTCTTCCTCTTTAATGTGTGGAGGCTCGGGTTCCTCCTGGAGCAGACTGGGGCTGCTCTCCTGTTTAGGGGAAACCTCCTCTTTACACACAACCATGTGCAGGATGTCTAGGAGCAGAAACATAGAACATGATAGTAAACACTGGATTAGGAATGGGACAATAATCGTTGAAGTTTATCGTGATAAAAAACGTAAACGATAAATAATCGTATCACAGAGAGATTTAAATGTATTGTAAAGATTGTCCTCGTCACACAAGAGGAAGAATTGGCTTTTGTTGAGCTGCAAATTCAGTACCACTTTAACCCTCCACAGTTGATAAAACGGACGTGTATTGAGCATAAAACTGCTATAGGAGACAACGGAAACGTGGGAGAAATTTCATTTGGCGCAGATGCCGTATATAAGTATTTTCTTTCCAGTTTTGGCTGCTCTGAAATTCTCTCTTCCTTAACTTCCTTATTGACTTCCCATTGTACCGCCTCCCGCACCGAGACTGGATAGCTGGGCTTCCCTACGTTCCTGCCTTTGATCTGCTCTGTCGCAGCTTTTGACGGTTTTATGCTGTTACAGCACAAACTGCAAAATCCAGTAAACCACTGTTGTAAGGAAATGTATAGAGCAGCTGCGGGAGTAAACAGCAGCTGCATGTCTCCCAGTGCAGTGACATTCTGTGATTTTTTTGCCATAATCATATTAAAAGAAATACGAGACGTGGCGCTGGGGGGGTGCGTCAGCTTGTTCAGGAGGTAACAGGGGGTGCACGGTGGGTCAAACTGAGAGAGAGAGAGCACACATGAAACGTACCGAGGTGTGGGTGGTCTTCAGGTTCCTCCTGTTTAATAGAAATGTTCCTGGAAGAGTCTGGAGAGTTCATCTTCACCTGCAGTCTGGACTCCACACACTGGTCTGAAAGTTAAACCATGCAAGTGAATGAAGACTTTGAGACAAAGGCCTAGGCTACACATATTTTTTTTGCACGCACACGCACACACACACACATTATGTTTGTGTATTTAATTTTTATTAACATTTATAACAGTTAATGACATTAACAAATTATCTAAATGGATAAATGCTGTACTGAAGTGCATATCCCTTACTAATAGGACGCTGGACAAGCAACTGCTCTTCGAGGCAGCTGTTCTGACATTACGCACGCGTTCAGGGAGACCTCCTCTACAACACCACTCTCGGGCTAAGCGGCAGAGTTGTAGAAAAGTGTGGAGGGCCATCAAGAGACGATCTCGGCGGTAAATGAGTTCATCACTACAAATTCAATATAACAGGCAGATTATAAATGATCAAATTAAGCCAATTCCTCAGACCACCTTTGTCCTACTGACATACAGCCCTATATCTTGTGCCACCCCTTACCCCTTATCCCTAAACTTATTTGCCATTTTTTACCATTTTAAAACATCTACAAGCTACCAACGTGTCAATGTAGATTGGCTAGTTGAACTATTTTTAAATGTTTCAAAAAAAAAAAGGCAAATACGTTTAGGGATAAGGGTTAAGGGGTGGTGCAAGATGAAGCCCATAGACTATAGTGCATGTAACTGATTCAACTTAAAGTAGACTAGTCATGTTTAATCAGAATCTTGAAAACAATAGCAAAGCTTCATTTTACCCTTTATAGTTTAGGAGACCAGATCTACGGTGATCAATCACTGTTCTGCCTGTTAATGATTCATCAAAAAGTCATTAATCTGAGACGCTCTCCAATTTGGTTCGGCATATCCTGGCTAGTATTAAACTCCATTGAACTAGATGGACTCGCTGAGAGTATACACCCATGCTGTCCCTGTGCAGTCCTGTCAAGCGCAGCTCCGTTGTGCTTTACGTTCCACACAGCCGTCTGCCTTGACTTCTGTGTGTGGCTGTGTGCTGACTACCTAGCCCCTCCCACCCCTCCCTGGTGCAAAATCGGGTAGGAAAAATGGGGAAAGAGTCCTGTCAGCCTAGCATAGCCAGCATTCATCTGCCTTTGCAATGCATATTACCCCAGGTGGATTAAGTCTGGCCCCTCTCAATTGTGGGAGGACTTCACGGCCGAAGTGGTGACGAGCCAACCAGATTTGTCTGGAACCAGGCTATAACCAACCAGGTCCCAGTATTTAAATATGGGCCGGGACACTGCAAAAAAAAAACATTCTAACACTGAGAGGGACAAGTCCAATATCCACGCAGTGATATTATCGCTATGCGAGGCTAGTCCTGTCATAGCCATGCATTAAATATAGCTGAGAATAGCTGAGACCAATTTGCTTATGGCACTCTCAGACTATTTATACTTTTACTCGGCTGTTGAGTCATTTCCTTTTTACATGTCTTCATTGTTACATGTCTTTGTTGTTTGTCAACCTTTAGTCTAGTTCTCCCATCATCACTTTAAAGGTTTAATATTACAAGTTACAACCAAACTCAAATGCAGATGTCATTTATCTGCATATCAGTCATAACAATCAGTCATGATTAATTCCACAATTCTATTACAATAAACAATTGATTCCATCACTCATTTAAGCATCAGATCACAGATCACTTCTCCTCCATTTCATTATCAGATGAACACATTGTTTAGTTTCCTACTTCCGCATGATCAATATGGTTGAGTAAATTACATTATTCAAATAATTCATGCATTAGATCCGCCACTTTGTCCCCTACCCGTCAAGATATTTATTTTCTTCCTTTTTTTAGTGAACACAGCTGATCTACAAGCCTACATCGCGTTCCATCAGCGACGCGTTGTGGGCTTGGAGATCGGCTGGGTTGCCAAATTATTTGGGGGGGGGATCTTCAGATTTACATAAAAAAAAAAAAAAAGGAAAACAAAATGATATATATATATATATATATATATATATTATTTTCTTTCCAACTGAATGGCTGGAAAATGGAAATTAGGACTTACATAGTACAGTACACATACATACATTTCCTTAATGAGTATATCTGGTTTCAGTATTGATTTATGATGTATTTTCTCTATTATTAAGGTTATTGTAGCGGTCAATTTGTATTGAGGGGGCAGGGCAGGGGGTCGCGAGACATGGCCAAAGCATTTCAGGGGGTCCCCAGCCAAAAACGCTGAGAACCCCTGGGTTAAGGCACCAGTGAAAATAGGACCCATAGTGTTTTATATTTAGCGATGATATTGAATTGTTATTTTTTATGTTTATGAATTGAATACTAAGGAAACAAGAACACAAGGACTTTATGTTTGTGTTATCGTCATCCTTATCCTTTTAGAAGTGTTTGACTGTACTCTGTTGGTTTTTGGCATTTCTGTCCAATAAAGTATTAAATCAATCCATCAAAGTGAAACTCTTGTCACAATGTTTACAATGGAAAGGTTTTTCTCCAGAGTGGCCATGTTGGTGTGTCATTAACACTCTCAAGCTCTTGCCACAATGTGTACAGCTGTAAAGTTTTTCTCCAGCATGGACAAGCTGGTGTGTTTTCAGTTTATATGGGTCTAAGAAACTCTTGTCACAATGTTTACAGTAGACCGGTTTCTGTCTTTCTCTAGTGTGGACACGATGGTGTGTTTTCAGACAACTTGACGTAGCAAAACATTTGTTACACAATGTACAACGGAAGGGTTTTTCTCCAGTGTGGGTACGCTGGTGTGTAGTCAGTTGAAACGACCGATTGAAACTCTTGTCACAATGTTTACAGTGGAACGGTCTTTCTCCAGAGTGGACACTCTGGTGTTTTTTAAGATAGTATTCCATAGTAAAACACTTGTTACACAGTGCACAACTGAAAGGTTTTTCATCAGTATGGGTAAGCTGGTGTGATTTCAGTTTATACGAATCTTTGAAACTCTTGTCACAATGTTTACAGTGGAACGGTCTTTCATCAGTGTGGACACGTTGGTGATTTCTCAGAGAACTAGACGTGGTAAAACATTTGTTACACGTTGTACAACGGAAAGGTTGTTCTCCAGTGTGGGTACAGAGCTGGTGTCTTTTCAGAGATGTTGACGCAGTAAAACATTTGCTACACAGTGTACAACGAAAGGGTTTTTCTCCAGTGTGGACACGCTGGTGTGTTTTCAGATTAGTGGACAAAGCAAAACATTTGTTACACAGCGTACAACGGAAAGGTTTTTCGCCAGTGTGGGTACGCTGGTGGTTCGTCAGATTACATGCGTCTTTGAAACTCTTGTCGCAATGATTGCAGATGTGTTTTTTCCCTGTGATATTCAGGACGTCTATGCACGCTTTTAGTTCTCCTGACTGAGTTGTCTTGCTAAACGGTTGTTCCTCTGTGTCTCCTTGTCTCTTCCTGGTTATAGAGCTGGTGTATGAAGCTGACTGACCTCCACTGGTCTCATCCCAGTCATCACTGTCTTCAGTGACTTCAGTGTCAGATTCAACTTTAGAGCAGTGTGAAGAGATGTCTTCATCCCCATCTTCACTTTTCACTGCTAGTAATGTCAACATTGATCCAGCAGGCTCCTCTGGTCTTTGGAGTAGCTCCTCCTCTTCATCTTTAATGTGTGGAGGCTCTGGTTCCTCCTGGAGCAGACTGGGGCTGCTCTCCTGTTTAGGGGAAACCTCCTCTTTACACACAACCATGTGCAGGATGTCTAGGAGCAGAAACATAGAACATGATAGTCAACACTGGATTAGTAATGGGACAATACTCATTATCGTTTATCATGATAAAGAACGCTCACAATAATCACATCGGTGAGAAATTTAAAAGTATTGTAATTATCGTCCTCTGTCACACACACCAGTATCAATTGGCTATTTTCTTGTTGCAAATTCAGCACCACTTAAAACCCTCCACAGTTGATAAAACAGACATGTATACAGCGCATTTGGTACGCTCTTATTTCACTCTACTCAAATCGATTCGTCAAAAATAGCAGACGCGTTGTGAGCCTATAGATCTGCAACACAACTTGTTGTGAGCTTGTAGATCTGCAACACAATGCGTTGTGAGCTTAATTGTAGATCGTCCGTTTTTGGCGGGTATTACCCCCAGAATAGGGATGCCGGGTTTAAAGTGGTTTTTAAAAAAGTGCCATTTCTAATAAAAATAATGTTGTTAATCTCTCTCTTTTACTGCCCGCTAGGTGGTAGCATAAAGCCAACCATTGGCTCCCATTCTACGAGCCTCCGTTTTCATTTCCGGGTTATCAGGGAGGAGGGGGCTTGTGAGGAGTGATCATTAGCGCATACCCTTTACCTCTCGCATGCCCTTTACCTCTCGCATACCCTTTACCTCTCGCATGCCCTTTACCTCTCGCATACCCTTTACCTCTCGCATGCCCTTTACCTCTCGCATGCCCTTTACCTCTCGCATACCCTTTACCTCTCGCATGCCCTTTACCTCTCGCATACCCTTTACCTCTCGCATACCCTTTACCTCTCGCATGCCCTTTACCTCTCGCATACCCTTTACCTCTCGCATACCCTTTACCTCTCGCATGCCCTTTACCTCTCGCATACCCTTTACCTCTCGCATGCCCTTTACCTCTCGCATACCCTTTACCTCTCGCATACCCTTTACCTCTCGCATACCCTTTACCTCTCGCATGCCCTTTACCTCTCGCATACCCTTTACCTCTCGCATGCCCTTTACCTCTCGCATACCCTTTACCTCTCGCATGCCCTTTACCTCTCGCATGCCCTTTACCTCTCGCATGCCCTTTACCTCTCGCATACCCTTTACCTCTCGCATACCCTTTACCTCTCGCATGCCCTTTACCTCTCGCATGCCCTTTACCTCTCGCATGCCCTTTACCTCTCGCATGCCCTTTACCTCTCGCATACCCTTTACCTCTCGCATACCCTTTACCTCTCGCATGCCCTTTACCTCTCGCATGCCCTTTACCTCTCGCATGCCCTTTACCTCTCGCATGCCCTTTACCTCTCGCATACCCTTTACCTCTCGCATACCCTTTACCTCTCGCATACCCTTTACCTCTCGCATACCCTTTACCTCTCGCATGCCCTTTACCTCTCGCATGCCCTTTACCTCTCGCATACCCTTTACCTCTCGCATACCCTTTACCTCTCGCATACCCTTTACCTCTCGCATGCCCTTTACCTCTCGCATACCCTTTACCTCTCGCATGCCCTTTACCTCTCGCATACCCTTTACCTCTCGCATGCCCTTTACCTCTCCATACCCTTTACCTCTCGCATACCCTTTACCTCTCGCATGCCCTTTACCTCTCGCATGCCCTTTACCTCTCGCATGCCCTTTACCTCTCGCATACCCTTTACCTCTCACATACCCTTTACCTCTCGCATGCCCTTTACCTCTCGCATGCCCTTTACCTCTCGCATGCCCTTTACCTCTCGCATGCCCTTTACCTCTCGCATACCCTTTACCTCTCGCATACCCTTTACCTCTCGCATACCCTTTACCTCTCGGTTATATGTCGGGAGCGATGCGAGACAAAGTCACGAACAACGGATGCGCGACGGGTTACCATGGACAGCGCTCGAAACTTTAGATACAGCGCTTTGAAAATCCTGATGGAAAGAACCCATAGCTGGTGGGGACGGAGGCGTTGCATAGCAACCGGATCAACGTTAAAAGGTAAAATGACCGTCTCCGCTTACCTATACTACCTATACGGGGGGGGGGGGGGACCACCAACATGTATGGGGTAGGAGCCGGGGGGGTCCGAATATGCTCGTAGATGGCACAAAAATAATACATTTTGCCACAATAATAGTGACATGTTATTTTCATATTGTCCCATTAGTTTACTATGGGGACCTACCATGGGTCAATGTAGACGTGCTGCAGCGTGACAGCTTGGCTGACAACACTGCAGAGCTCAAAAACCTGATGTTGGAAAGGAAAATGTGGAGGGCAGCGATCCAGGAATCCCGAGTTGGTGTTTGGCTAGACCTCACTCTCGCAGTAGTAACTCGCAGTAACTATCAATGAAAGCTATATCCATGTTGAGATATTACCATTGACATGACATTTTTGCAAATATTCAAGTATAGTGAAAATGATATATTGTGTCGAGAGAGCACACGAAACGTACCGAGGTGTGGGTGGTCTTCAGCTTCCTCCTGTTTAATAGAAATGTTCCTGGAAGAGTCTGGAGAGTTCATCTTCACCTGCAGTCTGGACTCCACACACTGGTCTGTACAAGGGAATGAAGACTTTGAGACATAGGCCTAGTGCGCGCGCACGCACACACACACACACACACACACACACACACACACACACACACACGCGCGCACGCACGCACGCACGCACGCACGCACACACAAACTAGAGTTCTCAACAGGCCCCGAAAATCGGTTTGTTATGAAATCAGATTAACTTGAAATGGCGTCTCCGTCGTCCTAGTAACTGTTGATGTTCCATTATGGTCCTACACGGACCCTACACGGCGTAACGGTCCTCGTCAATGCCAAACAAGACATACCGATCTGATTCTCGTTTGGATTAAGAAGCGTCGGGGAGACGGACGGACACTCAACATTGCGTTGTGGTTTCACACCCTTAGCCGTGTGTTTTGTTGTTGTGATTGTTGTTGAGAAACAGGAAGACACTTGCCTTCTTCCTGTGACTGTCTATGTACAAGAATACGTTTCATAAATGCAACTACGAGTAAACATATGTGTCACATACATTAACTATGCAGCCCATGTAATGTGTCAATTATAAACGCATCGATGAAAGAATAAATACATACCGTAAATAAATGAACGTTTGTTTCTGACGGGATTCGAACTTGGTCCTCCGTTTGTCAGCATAAAGTTTCCCAGTCATGGAGCGTACTACAGTGGGCCATTCTAGCCATGACATTTTGTAATCATAATCAAATCATAGGGTATAAAAGCAGCCATCACAACTCAAAACGGCAAGTCATCAATAAGTCATTGTTTCGACATGGACCCTGAAGACCTCTGATGCCTGAAGAAGGTCGAAAGGCCGAAACGTTGCTACGACTCTTATCTAAATAAAAACTCTTGAACCAGCAAGTGGCGGTGTGCAGGTCTCTCTTCTAGCCCCTCTCGGGACCCTCCGTAAAGACATAAACATCCAAATGTCACAAACTTTACGGAGGTCCCGAGAGGGGCTAGTCTCTCCTCCTTCTCTAAGACATGGACCCTGTGAAATACAAGTCCATCTGGGTATGTGCCACTCCATGGCACATACCCAGCTGATGCCACAACACCTCAAGCGAGGTTCAATTTGAAAAGGACGGCTGAGGCCTATATACTTAAGGGTATGTATTCTGTTACACTATCAATTCTACATAATATATGTGTCTTAGAAATGTAATGATTAGAATATCAAATATATAAATACCGAATTGAGCAACTTTAAAACTGTGGCGTTCACATAAGCCCGAGTAGATGATGAAATGTCTCAAAATTGAAAGATCATGGTGCGTAGTTTTGTATGGGTGCCTAGTCACTCAGGAGTTGAAGGCAACGAAAGGGCTGATATTCTGGCTAAGGAGTCCCTGTTGAGGGAAAATGTAGATCTGAATATCCCACTTGGTAAATGTGAATGCTACAGTATGTAAAGAAAAGCTTGAGTACCAGTGGCAGATTGAGTGGACAGAAGAGCATAAAGGTCGGCATTTCTTCTCTGTAGGCCTACAGACTTCAATTAAAATAATTGGAGGTGGAAATTAAAGCAAGGGAAGACATTGTCTTAACTCAGACTTGGGTATTGTGGTTGGTAAACATCCTAAATGGTTTGTGTGAGTGTGGGAGTCCAGAAACAGTGCAGCATGTCATCTTAGTCTATATACAAAAGAAACGTCAACAGCCGTTTGTTGAAGTTGAACAAGCTTCTCTTTACAGTCAATACTGAGAATTGGAACAGGACAAAACAGAATAAGCAGTGCTGAAATATCCGACTTTTACGGGGCCAGTTTCGAATTGCAGCCGTCCGTAGGTATTGAAACTGGCACTTTACACAACATTTTCAGAGAAACAGACAGACAGACAGACAGACAGACACACACACACACACACACACACACACACTAGAGGTCTACTCGGTACAGATGGTTTTACTCACCGTCTTCTCAAAACGTCAGAGGAACTTTAGAGTGAAGTTCTGGTTGCTCAAAGCTCTGGTTGTCCTCGTTGTGTCTTCAGGTTGAAAACGGCAGACTGTCCCTCAACACGTCCAACTGGGTTAAGAAAACGTCTGTTCACTAGTAATAGACGGACGAGCTTTAGCATTAGCCCACAAAACAAACAGTCTTCTTGTGTAAATTCCTCCAGTGTTCACAACGTGCCAGCCTCTGTCACTCTTTACATGGACTGTGGAGCAAAGACAGCCTCAGACACAAGTTACACACAAAGGTTTGTGCTGAAAACTGATATGATGACATAGACGTTCTCTCCGTCGCTGCTGCTGCTGCTGGGCCTGTTATGTTGCATCAATAAGACTTCCAGTTTGCAAGCGGCACTGAGGGCTGGCGGTAAGGTTTCTGGTTGCCTTCAGAATAAGACAATTTTAATACATTTAAGATGTTATGTATTTTTAAATGGCTTAATTGTTACACGAGAGTAGGCTACTTCTAAGTGCCCTATACACTTGTGGCAGCGGTGGCCGAACGGATAGCGGATCGGTCTTGATACCGGAAGGTCGCCAGTTCGAATCAGCGGTCCGACACGTTAAAATTACCACCGCTGAAGTGCCCTTGAACAAGGCATTGAACCACTACGATGAAATGTGTTCTATGAGCAGGGCCTGGCTGGAAACAAGTTCTTGAGCTTAGCCCAGATACCCTGGGTAAATATAGTAATCATTTCATTTCATATGTTACATATTTAAATTTTAATTGTCAGCCAAGTGCTGACACAAAGGGTCGTGTCCTATCTGAAAAAGGCACTTTACTGACGTCTGGCCCAAGACATGTGGACACCATGGACATCTGGGCACCATTTTTTGGATGACTGGGCAACTCCAAGTGCACTTTAATTAGCACTGAGATTTGTTTCAAATGTAAAGTGTAAGTGTGTTACAAATACAATTTATTATTATTATTAGTGCCCACATGTCCGTAGTGCCCAGTTGTCCAAGTGTCCACAACCCAATTGCTCAGATGGCTTTGGTGCCCATGTGCCCACTCACCCAAGGAGCCCAGTTGTCCAAGTGACCACTCGTCCAGGTGCCCAGTTGTCCAAGTGCCCACATGTATGTAGTGCCCAGATGGTTATGGTGCCCAGATGTCCAAGTGCCCACATGTACATGGAGCCCAGTTGGTCTTGGTGCCCACTTGACCGGTTACCCATTACCGTCTTGCCTGGAGGGCCCACCATGCTTCTTTACACCTCTCCGGCTTGGTGCGTTAGAGCCTGCCCTAGAGGATGTCTCCCTGAGCAAACATACCTGAATCATCCCTCCCTTTTTAAAGCAATAGATACATTATTGTAGCCTACTCACTGTGAATAATGATCGTTCCACAAAAGGAAAATGAGTTAATCTGATCCTGCGGCCTTCACATTAGAAGTGATTTTATGTGCCTTCTTTAATTTCTTCAATATTGAAATTAGATCAACATGGTAGATTAATTTGGAATCTTAACAAGTTCTCTATATCAGCAATTGCATTACAGTTTTATATAGCCTATTTTATTTACATCTTGGGATTAGTTGAGATTTCCTCTGAAGACTTACTTTACAAAATGTTCCTTCTTGCCTGTGCATTACCCTGGACAGCAACTCATCATTCAACTCAAATGTTGTCTCGTATGCTTTCCTATTTTATATAGGCTATATTGTTTTATTTTAAATTTAAAAAGCATATATTTATATAAAAAAATAAAAATAAAACATATTTTACCCAGAAAACACAAAATAAACATACAGCCAATTTCAGCAAGAGTATCTATACTCAGGTTGTCAACAGCTGCTATAAATCTCCATAGGTGTGATTGCCATACAAAAAAAGAAAGAAACATGGACCCGTCTAGTCTGAACTGAGTGTGTGTGTCTGTGTGTGTGTGTGTGTGTTTCTCTCTCTGCTGGATAGCAATCCAAAACCCATTAGCAAAACAAGGGAAGAACAGCAGCCCACTTTTCATTTCAATTTGAGTCTGTCTGTCTTTAGCTGGATAGTAGTGTTTAGTGTTTCAACCTCTATCTTGCCCGGGTTGAGCTAGCCAGCGAGCACGCGCACACACCCCTCTAGAGGTCTACTACTCGGTACTAGCCATGGTTCACATGATGCTCGAACTTCACCAGCGTCATTGCTTAACGTCCGTCTGTTTTGTGCGATCGCTACATTCACAGAGAGAACGTGTACATAAACATTCAGATTTCAAATATAAAGTGCTCACCACGTGTGCCACAGGTGTTAGAAATGTCCTGGTACAGCGATTAACACTGCTGCATTCCGCATTGTTTAATAAAAGGCAATTTTATCCGAGCTGTATTTTATTTTATTTTTTTGCCATAGGCTTTCAACTACGTATACTCAGTACTCAGGTAGTCAACAGCTGCTAGATTGCCATAAAAAAAATCGACCCTAAACTGAGGAGTGCTGTGTCTGTCCATAAATGCTGGTATAGAACATAAACAGGAAACAAAATCAATTATGTCACCGTTTTGAAACCACACTTTTTTATTGTAAAGTGTCAACCCAGAAGCCAGAACACACTGATATGAGCTTCTGAGCATTTTGTCTGGACGCCAGTTGGCTTACTGCTGCCCCCCACTGTTGGTCTCTGGTACTGCCCATTGTTTATACAGTTACAGCACTATGTGCAGACCTGTTGAGAAGAGAACACCCATCTAGGAGTCAAAGTCGTACACGTTAGTCACACACGTTACCGCAGTGACATTTGTTCACTCATTCATTTTTTTGTAGCCGCAGCGTGCACCGCGCTCGGGAATCATTAGTTGATTTGACCCCCGATCCAATCATCCAACCCATTGATGCTGAGTGCCAAGCAGGGAGGCATCGGCTCCCATTTTTACAGTCTTTGGTATGACGCGGCCGGGGATCGAACCCCCGACCTCCCAGTTTCAGGGCGGACACTCTAACCACAAGGTCTGGTTAAAGTTGAGTGAAACGGTTAATCCAACTAATCACTTTTTTAAAAAAAGTGATTGATCATTCATTTAATAAATTAATCAATTCACAACTCATCACAATGGAACACTGGTGTGCAACAAACCTGTTTCATAACAAGGCTCATTATTTATTCGGCATTTGAGCCACGGACCACCATTTTGATGAGATGCGTTCTCAGAACACAACATAGTATACTTTGAATTTGTTGGATAAGATTTTGTCCACATTTCCATGCTGTATTGATGTGGTAACATAGGAGAGATAACAGGCCAACATTGATCAAAATAACAATTCTTTACATTCTCTAATTGTGTAGACCTCTGCAAAATTAAGAAATACAGATGTGAACAAAAATGTAACTTTTGACATTGTAAGATGAAACCAAGAGTTAAAGATCTGTAAGGGACCACATTGGGTTATCAACTCTCCATCAAATAAAAACAAGTACATTTAAGGCTAGAATCAAGCCATATATATCATGAGATATATATCCTTTAGTTTACTATTTTGAAAAACATTTTAAATAGTTGAAAAAGCCGATCTACAAGCTCACAACGTGTCGACGTAGATCGGCTATTTGAAGCATTTTAAAATGTTTTTCAAAATATAATAGTACAAAAAAAAATTGCAAAGAAGTTTAGGGATAAGGGGTAATACACCGGCGAAAATAGGGCCCATAGTGATCTATATTTTCGATATTATTGAATTTTGTTATTATTTATTATTTATTTATTTATTTATATTATGTTTATGAATTGAATCCGTAAGTAAAACGAGACCGTAGGTACTTCATTTTTTGGGGTCCTTTTAGACCAAGGGCCCTAAATTGCGCCACCCCTTATCCCTAAACTTAGTTGCCATATTTTACTATTTTGAAAAAAACATTTTAAAATAGTTTAACTAGCCGGTCTACATTGACACGTTGTGAGTTTGTAGATCGACTATTTCAACTATTTTAAAGGTTTTTTTTAAATGGTAAAACATGGCAAATAAGTTTAGGGGTAAGGGTATCCTGCGCCATGCTTGGCGCAGGATACCCTTAAGTGTTTGACTGTACTGTACTGTTGCTGTTTGCATTTCTGTCTAATAAGGTGATAACTCAATCATGTGAAACTCTTGTCACAATGTTTACAGTGGAAAGGATTTTCTCCAGGGTGGCCATTTTGGTGTGTCTTTAGATTTCCTAACACTCTCGAGGTTTTGCCACAATGTGTACACTGGTAAGGTGTTTCTCCGGTGTGGATGCGCTCGTGATTTTTCAGAGACCTTGACGAAGTAAAGCATTTGTCACACAGTGTACAACGGAAGGGTTTTTCTCCAGTGTGGACAACCTGGTGTTTCTCTAGCTCACCTAAGTGACGGAAACTCTTGCCACAAAAGGGGCAGTGGAACGTTTTTCTTGGTTTTTCTCCAGTGTGTATGATGCGCTGGTGTCTATTCAGAGACCCTGTCGCAGCAAAACATTTGTTACACAGTGTACAACGGAAAGGTTTTTCTCCAGTGTGTGTTCTGGAGAAACTACTCTTCCTGGTTATAGATCTGGTGTTTGAAGCCGACTGACCTCCACTGGTCTCATCCCAATCATCACTGTCTTCAGTGACTTCAGTGTCAGATTCAACTTCAAAGCAGTGTGAAGAGATGTCTTCATCCCCATCTTCACTTTCCACTGCTAACAATGTCAATGTTATTCCAGCAGGCTCAACTGGTCTTTGGAGTAGCTCCTCCTCTTCCTCTTTAATGTGTGGAGGCTCTGGTTCCTCCTGGAGCAGACTGGGGCTGCTCTCCTGTTTAGGGGAAACCTCTAGGAGTAGAAACATATAGCATTATAGTCAACACTGGATTAGGAACGGGACAATAATCGTTATCGTTTATTGTGATAAAAATCACACCCGTGTGAACTGAGTGGTGCAATTCTGGACCTGAGACTTATTGACAGTCATGGCGAAGCAGGGTCTCAATGGAGTGATGTCAGTGGTTGGTGTCAAGATATTACCAATTAACATTGCCATGAGAGAGAGAGAGAGAGAGCGAGAGCGAGAGCGCACAAAACGTACCGAGGTGTGGGTGGTCTTCAGGTTCCTGTTTAATAGAAATGTCCCTGGAAGGGTCTGGAGAGTTCATCTTCACCTGCAGTTCTGCAGTCTGGACACACTGATCTGAAACCATGCAAGTGAATGACTTTGAGAAACAGGCCTAGGCTACACGTGTATGGATATTTCTCAAAACAGACACACACAACGAAAAGTCCACACTTGTGTGAAGTGAGGGGCGCTCTTATCATACATCAGCCAATCAAATCATCACATTCCGTGCTCCAAACATATTCTGTGCTCATGCACACAAAGCTGTGCATAGGAGGGGATAGCGCCCCTCAGAAATCCCTGCCCACACGACAAAGAAATATGTGTCCACACATGAACGCAGAAACGCATTGAACACGGGAGAGAAATCAATGCAGTAGCAGGTTTATATTTTTGAGGGGCTTTCAGCCATTATAAAATACCCGGTAAACCGTGACCTCGAGTGGCTTATTGCTTTTCTAAAACGGTTATAAACATAGCAATATTAACCTCCTAAAACTATTCCTAATTAACAAAAGTAGCTACACTTTGAGCCCACCATAATGAGCCACACTTCCTTGTTTTTACCCGGCCAGTGTCTGTGACGGGGGAATAGGAGGAGCTTGATGTTTTTACGAGGCAACCCGGACCCACACATTCAGTCATATGAGCACGGGCGGTGCTTAGGCGCCCGCACGGCCAGTGTTTGTAAGACAATCAAGTGCTCCCCTTCCCCAGTTCAGCTACAGAGCTGCGGGATCAATGTAACGCACCTGGGAATGATATAGTGATTGAAGGTGTGGATTATCATATTTACCATGGCAACCAGCCAATCAGAATCAAGTATTGGGACTAACCCTTTTAGAAAGCGGATTTTACTTCCTGACTCAGTGGTTTCCGGCCAACACGGCTTTCAAGTTAAGAGTATCGCTCATTCACAATGCATGCGTGGCAGTGAGAACCCTCCACCAGATGGCGCTGTGGCACTGGATGACTTTTAACATGAATCATAATGGTACTTGGAGAGCCAAATATTTTGTGAGGTTGTACTTTCTGTAAAAACAGGGAATAGCGAAGCAGGGTCTCAATGGAGTGATGTCAGTGGTTGGTGCATTTATAGTTACTAGCCCTTACCCGTTGTCGAGATATTACCAATTAACATTGAGAGAGAGAGAGAGAGAGAGAAAGAGAGAGAGAGAGAGAGAGCGCACAAAACGTACCGAGGTGTGGGTGGTCTTCAGGTTCCTGTTTAATAGAAATGTCCCTGGAAGAGTCTGGAGAGTTCATCTTCACCTGCAGTTCTGCAGTCTGGACACACTGATCTGAAACCATGCAAGTGAATGACTTTGAGACACAGGCCTAGGCTACACGTGTATGGATTGGATATTTCTCAAAACAGACACACACAACAAAAAGTCCACACTTGTGTGAAGTGAGGGGCGCTCTGTGACGGGGGAATAGGAGGAGCTTGATGTTTTTACGAGGCAACCCGGACCCACACATTCACAGTCATATGAGCGCGGGCGGTGCTTAGGCGCCCGCACGGCCAGTGTTTGTAAGACAATCAAGTGCTCCCCTTCCCCAGTTCAGCTACAGAGCTGCGGGATCAATGTAACGCACCTGGGAATGATATAAAGTGATTGAAGGTGTGGATTAGCATGATATTTACCATGGCAACCAGCCATGGCTTTCAAGTTAAGAGTATATTGGTTTTTGAGGTTCTCTGTGTGTGCGTATTTGACTTATATGGTATTGTGTATGAATTGTTTGCTTTAGGGGTCGTGTGTTCGGTTGTGGTCTTATTATTTAACCCTATATGTCAGACTGGCACCCCGACACTTGCCCCAACAAACCGCTACAGTGTACACTCACCAAAGGACATGGGCACCGGAATGGTTCGCATTCTATTCCCTGTGGAAACCTGCGCTACAGTGTACACTCACCTAAGGACATGGGCACTGGAATGGTTTGCGTTCTATTCGCCTCTGCTTCCGGAGGGCCCGGAGCTCCGGAAGGCCTCCGGAAGGCCCAGAGCTCCCTCTTGGCTTTCTGGAGCTCTGCTTTCAGGCACCTCCAGTTTCTCTGCAGAGCCAGAAACCGCTGCTGTAGCACCTGACATCCAGGCTTGTGACAGGGTCTGTCCCGCCTGGCTGGCAGGTTGGCAACAGCGGTCGGGTCCATCGCCAGATCCTTATTCTGTGTGAAGGAGAGAAGAAACATGATCAGCAGGCACTATAGGGTATGCACGTGCATAAAGTCAATGGCAAATCGAGTGGCAAAGTGAGTTTAACGTTGTTTAACCCATTTAGGCCTGTCTTCTGAAAGAATATATATTCAAAGATTTGTGCTGCATTTTTACGATTTTTCAAAAATAGCAGACCTATGAGCTTGTAGATCTGCTATTTTTCAATAGCTAAAGTATAACATAATGCTTAGTTAAAACACCAAAAGGGGTTCCCGTCCAGAATGGGTTAATACAATCAGATAGGACTTTTCTCTTTCGATGTATGGGCTGTCAGGGCCAGAAAGTATTTTTTTTGCCACTCAGGCCACTCAAACTTCCGGGTATGATGATGTCACGCGCATACCCTCTACAGGAGCACTAGATAAGACTAGGAAATCGGAGGGAGAACGAGGTCGAGGATGAAGCAAGCCCCCAGTAAGGCTATCCAACGTTGAAGATGCCACTATCTACTGGCGAAATGTGGAATTGCAGCACTTTAATGGAAGTGGACGGACGTTCATGACGTCACGTGCATAAGCCCGGACCTCAAAATTGAGGTCCGAGGCTAGGCTAGGCTAAACTTCCGCTCGCTCGAGCCATTGAGTTATAATTATACTTCCGGAAGTCTTCCGGGTGCTTCAAAACGCCACTGAGCAACTTCCACTGAAATGAATAGCGGGGGGGGGGGGGGGGGGGGGGGCTAACGCTCCAGTTCGGTCTCTATCCTTCTTTATACTCTATGGAATGAAGAGGAGATGAATAAGGAAAGGGAAGCCCAACATAATACAACATACGTTCTCCCAGGTGGTCGTCAGCGGGATCTCAGGGTTGGTGTCCCTGAGCACCTGGAGGAGGCGATCTGTCTCCCGTCTCCTGGCGAGGTCCTTAAAGATGTCCAGCTGGTCATAACGGAGTTCTTTATGGACATGATCCATGTGCCTCTCGAGGAACTGGCCCTTAACGCCACACCCCGGGACTGGACACGGGCAACGTCGAATGTTTGTGCGCTTATTGCACAGGTTCAGAATGTGCTTACGCTCGCTAACATTGTTGAAGGAGTGACATTTCTTCATGTGGCCCGACAGGGAGGCCACCGTGAAGGATTTGTGACACAAATGACAGCAAGGCATTCTAAATATTAAAAGAGAGAGGGGGGGAGAGAATGTGAGATTTTGTTAGTCTCAAGTAGAGCTGGGATACACGACCGAAACCCGGCCCGGCCCGTCGGTACCCGACGGGTCGGGCTAGGGTCGGATGCATTAGCATAATTGGTTGTCGAGATTCGGTTCGTGCCAGCCATGTTGTTGATATATAGAAAATAAAGTGTAAATATAAATAAAAACGATCCGACTAGTCTGTCTCTCTGCATGTATTTCCTGGTTAAAGTGCCTTCCTCAAAGAAAAATGAGGGGGGGGAAAGCGGCGGGCCTGGGTTGGACGCATATATTAATCCATTCTGAACGGGAACCCCTTTTGGTGTTTCTGTTAAGGCATTATGTTATGCTTTAGCTATTGAAAAAAAGCAGATCTACAAGCTGTAGATCTGCTATTTTTGAAAAATCGTGAAAATGTGGCACGAATCTTTGAATATACGTATATTCTTCCAGAGCGAACCTTTTTAACTCAAATCTTTGCTTTGCTTCCCTGGAACAACATATTGTCAGATGGGGGTTCGGTGGCCAATTACATATATTTTTGGTAGTCCTTGACATGAAAATGTTTGAGAACGACTGGCATAGAAACATGGGCTGTTCAGAAAACTGTCAGGATTTCGAAGGTATTTGTAGAATTGTCCTCAGGTCTAAATGGGTTAATAATTAAGGTCGGGCTCGATTTGGGTAGGAAACAAAGCTGTCTGTAACGGGCCCGGGTAGGGCTGGAAAAGGTCAGCCCGATCCCAGCTCTAGTCTCAAGGGGTTCAATTGGTTAGTTAAGACTACCCAATATTCCTCGAATATAATACTTTTTCATTAGAATTATGTTGCTATGTGAACAGCTTGGCCATATGTTTACTTCCTGTCAGATTCAGTATTATCAACTTATCAATCATTGCAACAGGAAAAACAATTAGGGCCATTTAGAGTGTGTCTATGAGGATATCTTGCATTATAGTGGCAAAACAATCAAATGGGGACACATGCAATAGCCATGCCACACATCCCACTGCATTCAAATAATTAAAAGTTTGTTTTACCCGAGTTTGAGCAAATGCACTACATTACCCAGCAGCCCTAGCTTGCATCATGCTTGCACTTGCAGTGTGAAGTACCAGGATGTGTAGTGTGTTCATACAACGTTTTATAAAACACACTCTTGTTGGTTACTTGCTGTATTAGGCTCTTGTCAGCCCTGTAGCTCCTCACACTTGGGATTAGGGTCCACTGTGCACACGGGCAATAGTTTTTACATGAGTTTGTGTGCACGGCCAATAGTTTTACATAAACAATTATAGGCTATAGTACAGTACTGGCTAGCCCGTCTCCGGACCCCCCGGGTTGAGCTCCTTTGGACCCCAACCCATAGGGTCCGGTGACACCAAAGCAGAGCTACGTGCTATTTTTAGAACGCACTCAGACTTACCCTCTCAAACGTGTGTGCTGCGCTGTGTGTGTGATGCTGACATATTCCAAAAGAAGCATATAGGAGCTATGAGACAACGGAGACAACCGAACCACCCGCGAACGGCGCAGAAGCCGTTAAGTATTTTTAATCTTTGTTAGACCGTTTTGGCAGCTCTGAAATTCTCTCTTCCTTCCTTCCTTGACTTCCTTATTGACATCCCATTGTCCCGCCTCCAGCGCCGGAACTGGCTATCTGCGCGTCAGTCCCTACGTTCGCAGGTAGCCAGCCACGGTGCTGGAGGCGGGTCAATGGGATGTCAATAAGGAAGTCAAGGAAGGAAAGAAGAGAGAATTTCAGAGCTGCCAAAACGGTCTAACAAAGATTAAAATTACTTAACGGCTTCTGCGCCGTTCGCGGGGGGGTTTGGTTGTCTCCGTTGTCTCCTATAGCTCCTATATGCTTCTTTTGGAACACGTCACTATCATACACACAGCGCAGCAAAAGCAAAAGCAACGGTAAGTCAGTGTGCGTTTGAGAATTAGCATGTAGCACGACATCGATGGTAAGGGACCCTACGCTAAAGTCATCCAAATGTCAGAAAACTTTAACGTAGGTTCCGAGAGGGGCTAAGTACTGGCCTACAGCCTAATATAGCCTAGTAGGCCTACAGCCCTAGCACAGCCTTCTAGATCATAAAACAGTCTAGTAGCCTAAAGTGCTTCCAAACTCCAACACTTAGAAAAAGAATCACCTGCACAGAATGTCTTAGCTCATAATGTCTACGGTGGATTTGTATGAAACAAACGCACATTGAAAGAAAGAGGATAATTCAACCCTACAGCTGCAATGTTGGTGAGTTTAACGTCGTATAATACAAGAAGATCGCAAAAGCAATTTGGATGAGTGGGGAGTCAATGGAGAGTATTGCAACTCTAGATTCATCCCATTATAAAAAACAATCTAGAGTTGCAAATTGCGGACAGACAAACTGCCTTTCAGCTAAACAGAGCAGTATTTTGCAAGTTCTTCAATTAGGCTTTGCTCTTTGTCACGCTTGATTGATTGAAATATTGATTAACAGTTTGCAGAATTACAGTACATTTCGAGCACAAACTCAATACAAAGGCTGTTAACTGTGAGTGGACGACCCAATTAGGCATTACACTTGTTTCCAACAGGGTCCACCATGTTCAATTCATCAAAACATTTAGAGACGTACAAATAGACACTTCTACATTTAGAGACAAATAGACACTTCTATATGCAAGTTATTGTTAGGCCACTCGTGGTGCGAATCAACATCGACACCCGAGGTTTGTTATGATTCCAAGTAGCCTAGTACTTAGAATGTTTATCTTGGAAATTTGGAATTCCTGCATGGTCCATGTACAAATCAAAGACACAGCCACCTCCAGAATCAGGATTGTAACTGGCGCGCGCGCGCGCACACACGCGCCAGTTACACACACACACACACACACACACACACACACAGCTGGCGAACAAATAAATAAATAGGACCAAAATCTCACCCACGTTGTTACGTTGTCACCCACGTACGTCTCTTTAGTCTTCAGGTTGAAAACGGCAGACTGTCCCTCAACACATCCAACTGGGTTAAGAAACGTCTGTTCACTAGTAATGGACGGACGAACTTTAGCATTAGCATTAGCCCACAAAACAAACAGTCTTCGTGTGTAAATTCCCCCAGTGTTCACAACGTGCCAGCCTCTAGTGTCACTCTTTTCACAGACTGTGGAGCAAAGACAACCTCAGACACAAGTTACACACAAAGGTTTGTGCTGAAAACTGATATTATGACACAGACTTTCTCTCTGTTTCATGTCCGTGCACTCTCTGTTCTGTTGCTGCTTGGTGTGTGTGTGTGTGTGTGTGTGTAATCAGTGTCAACTGTAAAGGCAGCTAGAATGAGGGAGCTAGGATTAGACCTCCGGTTGCCGGGCTCTTCAGAATAAGAGTACACGCTAAAGCAAACAAAAACGATTAATTTGCACATTAAAACAATAAATTAAGTATTTAAACGAAAATATATGACAAAGATTATGTTTATGTGTATTTCTATTAACATGTATAACAGTTTATAACATTAACAAATAATCTAAATGGATAAATGCTGTTCACTGTCTGGAGTGCATAGTAGTCCGGCGGGAACCGAAGGGTGATTTTTGGCTGAACGTGGTTTCTTCAGATAAAGTTTTTTTGTCAACTGATTCTTGTAGCTTGGGGTCACCTCTTAATAATTCAAGAGGGTGCCCAGTGATATCCCTTGGGCATTTTTTGTTATTAGCCCCTTAATGCCCGAAACACAAAAGAATCCACCCAAAATAGAGTTTTTTGGTATTTCATGCAAAATACTTGGTCTAAATGCATCAACTTTGAATTCTACAGTGTTTATGAATGTGGATATGCAATCCACATTGTATAAATGTATAAAATGTATGATTAATGCATTATTTATTAATGCATATTATTAACCCCTTCATGCCTGGAAACCCCAACATGCCATAAAATATATCTTTTGAGAATGAGATTGTATGCACAATAATCAAGTCAAATGTATCAAATCTGCTTTCTACCATCTGTATTAGTGAAACTGTAGCATATTTCTTTTCAGGTTGAAGATGGTGGCAACAACAGCCAAATCCAATTCAAATGATACACTCCAAAGTGTATGACCTAAATTATATCTATTCAATGGTCATCGTACTCCTGTCTAGTGACTGTGATGTTCATGTGGAGGACGCCCTTGCCTATGAGCTGGCACCAGTCTTAACTGCCATGTTCACAGAGGATGGAATGCAAATGTATATACCTTTTATTGAAAGGATAAGCCCCTTGAGATGCATCAAGGGGCTCTCATTAGAAGCATGGGGGTCTCTCATTAGAAGCATGAGCACGGTGTTAGAAGATGAGTGAAAATCGATTCTTTAAATTAAATACATTGAAAAGAAGTGATTGATCTAATTCAGAAAGCCACGTCCACATTGAAGACGTCACTTCGGGAGGAATGCTGCTGATGCAGATGTCACTGTCATTGATGTATCAGACCTTTGGACCATCCAGCTGATGTCAACCACATACCTGTCTGACAGTGATGTCTACCTAATCTTCGAGATATAGGTCTACTATGAAGTCTGTGATTACATCATGGTCATGATCAGGTCAGTCAGCAGAGATGCCAGGGAGACGGGGGTCAGCTAGAAATACCATGTCCTATCATGATATATCTCCTCCAATCACTGTAGCTACAAACAGCCGCCTTTTGAGGTCTGATTTCCACACTCCTCATCTTGTGCTATAGGCATTCCAGCAAGTGCCATCTGGACCTTCAGGTCCTGTTCAGTTAAGGAAACTATGGAGGAAACTAGAATACTAGTCTGGGAGAAAATAATGGGAAAGGTCATGCATGTACTTCAAACCAGCTGCACTACCATCAACAGATTAATTGAGAATGTATAGATCCCCCACTTTTAAACATCTTTGTGGCGTCAAAATGTTGATGGGCATCTTACACCAGCATGAGACGAGAGTAGTTTGGATGGAAAAAGACAGATCTATCAGGCCACTGAGCCCTACCAATCTACCTAAAGACCTGCAGTAATAAGTGTAATAAAAGTAATAAGTGTAATAAAGTAATAAGTGATCGAGTTAATTCATAGGAAAGGAGGTGTGGTGGACATGACCACTTTCAAATAAGCATTTATTTTGGAATGCAAATTTGTTGCTTTTGCATTAATTATTGTAGACCTATTTTATGGGCTTTTGCTGTGTTAAGCATGATGGGGTTAATGTCTAAAAATGCCCTATTCTGAAATCAAATATATTGTACATATCCACATTCATGCGGATAAACACTCTAGAAAGCTAATTTGATGCATTTAAACAATATATTTTATGGGATATGGGGGTTTGAGGCATGAAGGGGTTAATATGCATTAATTAATAATGCATTCATCATAAATCTACTACATTGTGCCTATCCACATCCACAAACGCATGTAGAAAGCAAATTGTATGTATTTAGACCAAGTAATTCGCATGAAATACCATACAACTTTATATTCAGGGATTTGTTAGTATTTCAGGCATTAAGGGGTTAATAACTAAATTTGCCCAAGGGACATCACTGGGCACCCTCTTGAATTCGTGAGAGGTGACCCCAAGCTACAAGAATCAGTTGAGAAATAAACTTTATCTGACGAAACCACGTTCAGCCCCACGGCTCCCGGACTATAGCCCTCCATATGCCAGCTGGTCTGACATATGCACGCATTTGGGGAGACCTCCTCTACAATGCCCACTCTCCGCTAAGTGGGAGAGGTGTAAAATTACGAGTGGCAGGCCTTCTACTGGGATCAGAGGTCAGAAAAGTGCAGTGTCGAGACCAGAGTGGACGCTGGACAAAAACGGCTCTTCGTGTCAGCACGCGTTCAGGGAGACCTCCTGTAGGCCTACAACGCACCACTCTCCACTAAGCAGGATAGGTGTAAAATTACGAGTGGTGGGCTTCTACTGGGATCAGGTCAAAAAGGTGCCGTTTCCAGTCTTCTACTGGGATCAGGTCAAAAAGGTGCCGTTTCCAGTCTTCCAGACCAGAGTGGACGGTGGAGAAAAAAACGGCTCTTCGTGCCAGCTGGTCTGACACGCGTACGGTGTGTCAGTTTTTTTTTTTTTTTTTTTTTTCGAATACCAGAGCCATAGAGTAAGACAGAGTTACGACAACTCCGTACGGTGTGTCAGTTTTCTTTTTCTTTTTTTTGCGAATACCAGAGCCATAGAGTGAGACAGAGTTACGACAACTCCGTTCATTCATGTGGACTTCAATTGGTTTGTCTTTTTAAAAGGGACAATCGGAAGTTTACGGAATGCAATAAGATAAATAATTTAAAAAAAAAATCTTTATAGTAAATGTTGACACTGGGATGTCCATTCACTGCATTCAGTGAATTGTAACACTGTCGTCTGATTGTCTTCTTAAATCTTGCCCATCATGACAAATATTTTCTTTTTTACTATTTTGAAAAACATTTAAAAATTGTTCCACTAGCAGGTCTACCTCGGCACGTAGATCAGCTTTTTGATCTATTAAAAAAAAAGAAAAAAAGGCAAATAAGTGTAGGGATATTAACACCATGGAAGCCCGGGGCGGAGATCTCCGTCAAGTTCAAGGTCATGGTCAAGTGCCCAAGCCGGAGATTGATAAATAGGACGGAGATTAATGATATCAAAACCGATCGCGTCGCTCCACAGCCTAGGAGCGCTTGTTGCCCAATCCGATGACGTGTCAAACAGTGACACGTCATCGAAAATGTTCCCTGCCTGTTTAGCTGACAAACGAAAATCTTAAAACGTTCATAACTCCCGATCTAAATCATCCTGTCTAATTCTGAAAAAAAATCCTGTGTTTGACGGCCTTCCGCGGTCCAGTCGCTAGTCGCGATAGATTTATTCTTACCTCCCGTTGTTGTCGATCGACTCTAGAGTGGTGTGGCTATTGTTAGCTGCTACACAGACATGCACAACAACTTCCGGTGCGCCGGTAAAAGTGGCCCGGGCGCTATAAATGATGGGCACATGGATTAAATGGATTAAATAGATCCGGGCAAGCAAGGTGTTTAAGGGGTAAGGCACTGATGAAAATAGGGCCCAAAATGTACAGAACTAACTAAACGTATGAGATCTAACTTAACAGAGTCAGTTCCCACAGAATCACAGTCTCTTTTGAAACTCAAGACAAGTCTCTCTTTAAAGTCTTTTTGAAAGTCACTCTTTGCAGGTTGGTGGAGGATAGGAGAGATAACAAACGATCAAAACAATTCTTCTGCATGCTCTAATTGTGTAGACTTATAGAGTTGCGACGTAGGTCGCATTTACTACGAAAACCTGCATCTCTTGTCCGTTAGTCATCCATGCCATATATGTTGGTCACGCCGCGTGACATCACGGCCCCATATATGGTCACGCCTCGTGACAGCACTTCTCCATATATGGTCATGCCTTGTGACATCACACTCCATATATGGTCACGCCTTGTGACATCACGCCTAGTGACATGTCACACCATATATGGCCATCTCCATATATGAAGATCACGACACTGACCTCATCTAACCCTGGATAACCATACATGGAGAAGACTGGATCACACCTAGATCTGCATATGGAGCCATCCAGCAACTCTAAATCTGACCTCAAACCTCACACCCTTAGATCTCCATATATGGAGCTGACCTTGCTGACATACCTATGTTGATCCCACCCCCCACCCGTCCTTCCTGTTTTGACATTCCATATGTTGATCTGACCTCATGTACACTCAAGACACACTCCATGTATGGCCAGTACAGAATTCATTCCATGTTGATCTGACCTCCCATGCACAAGCACCAGCAGTCTGACGTCTGCCATCACCCAGGCGGATGCGTGCACGCGACCTCGCCCTGTTATATGATATCATTGCTGTCCGGAGGAAACCTCTTAACTCCATTTTTGAGTTTTTTTATTTTTCCATAAATCAGTGCTATTGAACACCCTTTACGTCTGTGTGTTGTTTCGAAAATGTTGAACCAATGTAAAGTAGTAAAAAACGCATTGGACAAAACCTCTTAAGTGTGCAACACGACATTGCCCAAAGCAGTGGTGGGCAACTTTGAAGATAGGGGGCCAATATTTCCACACTCACTCTATCTATGTCACATAAAGGTAGCAATACTAGCCGATCTACAAGCTCAAAACCTGTCACACTGCGACGTGTTTTGAGCTCGTAGATCTGCTATTTTTGCTATTATTTAATTGGAATTCTTTTTTTGTTTTGTTTTTAATTGGAATCCTGAAAAGTTAATCATTTATTTAATCAAATGCATTTAGTTACACAAAAAAGAGAATACAATTAATTAAGTAATTAAAGTGAATCATGAATTGGCATGTTTGGAATTGTAACCGCTGAAATCAATACTGTGGGCCACATTAAGTGAAGGTGGGGGCCGCACGTAAGTTGCCCATGTATAGCCCAAAGTATCTTAGAATATGATGTTTGAGAAGAAGCTTTTTACTCAATCTCCAACTGTCAGTGGTAGATCTTCTGTCCTCTATGAGTTCTCTGGTGTCTTTTGAGATTACTGCTGACGCTGAACCGTTTCCCACACTGGTCACAGTGGTAGGGCTTCTGTCCTGTGTGAATTCTCTGGTGTTCTTTGAGATGACTGTTCCTGCTGAACCATTTCCCACACTGGTCACAGTTGTAGGGCTTCTCTCCTCTATGAGTTCTCTGGTGTCTTTTGAGAGTACTGTCGTAGCCAAAGCTTATCCCACACTGGTCACAGGTGTAGGGCTTCTGTAAGTTCTGTCCCGTATGAATTCTCTGGTGTCTTCTGCGATGACTTTTATTTCTGAACCTTTTCCCACACAGGTCACAGTGGTAAGGCTTCTCTCCTGTATGAGTTCTCTGGTGATCTTTGAGAGTACTGATATGTCTGAAGCTTGTCCCACATTGGTAACAGGTGTAGGGTTTCTCTCCTGTATGAATTATCTGGTGTAGTTTGAGACCACTGATCCGGCTGAACCTAGTCCCACATTGGTCACAGTGATAGGGCTTCTCACCTCTATGAATTATCTGGTGTTGTTTGAGACTACCGTTCTGGCTGAACCTAGTCCCACATTGGTCACAGGTGTAGGGTTTCTCTCCTGTATGAGTTCTCTGGTGTTGTTTGAGACCACTGATCTTGCTGAAGCTTGACCCACATTGGTCACAGGTGTAGGGTTTCTGTCCTGTATGAATTATCTGGTGTTGTTTGAGACCACTGATTCGGCTGAACGTAGTCCCACATTGGTCACAGTGGTAGGGCTTCTGTCCTGTATGAGTTCTCTCATGACTTTTGAGAAGTCTGTTATTGCGGAACCATTTCCCACACTGGTCACACCGATAGGGCTTCTGTCCTGTGTGAATCATCTGGTGATCTTTGAGACCACTGCTCGAGTTGAACCGTGCCCCACACTGGTCACAGGCGTAGGGTTTCTCTCCTGTATGAATGCTCTGGTGTTGTTTCAGATGATCGGTTCTGCTGAACCTACTCCCACACTGGGCACAGTGGTAGGGCTTCTCTCTTGTATGAATTCTCTGGTGAATGTTGAGATTACTGCTCTGGCTGAACCGTTTCCCACATTGGTCACAGTGGTAGGGCTTCTCTCTTGTATGAATTCTTTGGTGAATGTTGAGAGAACTGCTCTGGCTGAACCGTTTACCACATTGGTCACAGTGGTAGGGCTTCTCTCTTGTATGAATTCTTTGGTGAATGTTGAGAGAACTGCTCTGGCTGAACCTAGTCCCACACTGATCACAGGCGTAGCACTTCTCTGCTGTATCAATTCTCTGGTGATGTTTGAGATGTCTCTTTCTGCTGTAGATATGTTTGAGTTGGGCAGGAAAGACATCTGGGATGGAGAATGAGGAGAGAGAGAAAAAAAAACATGAATAAAATGTTGTATTACCAAGTGATAATGTTTAGGCTGATTCCTGGCCTGCCTGATGACTGATAGGTCTCACAGCCAGTTGTGATTAAAATGCATGAAATTAGGATCTTATCCTAAGTTTCCCAAGGAGCATACTGGGGGGAGGTTAATTTGGGCATCTCACAACGGGTAAGGGCTAGTTCAGTTAATTTGAGGGATCAAATCAGTGAACAATAACCTGATAGAAATCAGAAAGGGTCATATTAGTCTGCCTACTTACCCCACAACATCTGCCCCCAGTTAGTTACTTCATTGACCCAATAAGGGCCTTTCTCGGCCCCACCCCTCTCCCATTTGTTTATATTGTGTTTAGGATCCAAGATGGCCACAGCACCAGGAGGGGGAGGGGCGGAGGTGAGCGGGTGGGGTCGACATATGCTCGGCTGCGTTCACACATTCAAGACACCTGTCTTGTGTGTGTCTTGTGTCTGTGTTTAATGGCCGCTCCAAAGCATTTCCAATGGAAGCCCATATGGTTTGACCATATGGGCAGGGGGGGGGGGGGGGCAGGACACATCCATCAAAGCTGTGTTCAGACACAAGTCAGGTGTCAGACACAAGGCAAGTGTCTTGAATGCAGCCCAGTAAGGGCATATGTCGACCCCGCCCCCCACCCCCCCTGGTGCTGCGGCCATCTTGGATCCTAAAAACAATATAAACAAATGGGAGGGGTAGGGGCAAGAAAGGCCCTTATTGTAGACAACATTGTGTCCAAACGATAATCAAAAATCCATGAATAAAAACTTTAAAAAAGGTACAATACATTAAAATATACAATACACAACGCAAAATCCCTTTACTCATACAACAGATGTTTTATATTGCTCCAAAAAAGCGACAGGCAGGCATGTAGCATACGCACAGTTCCTCTGTTAGTGCCCACAAAGAGTGAGCTCAAATCAGTAAACTATGGACATATTTCACTCTGATATCTTTCGTGAGGTGTGGGGACACACAGGTATGTGCTGTTGGTCTTGTATACCAGTCTCACATTGACAAATACACTGTTCAGGTGGTATGCAACTCCACCTCCCCATTTCCACACGAGGTCTATGAGAGGACAGGAAGAAACGTGTAAAGGTTATCCTCAAATAGTCAATGTAAGATGTACTGCTGGTGCTGCTATAGTGGATGAACAGATCAATCTGGGTTGATGGCTTTGTATTTCTTATATCTTGTTCCCTCTTTGGATTGTAATGTATGAATCATGTCCCTTCGGTCACTCTCAGTCTCAATATGATCTTGTTTTTCCATTATCTCAGATAAATGAAAATACATGACTTGGTTCTCCTTAGCAATTGAAGACCATACCACATGGGGTCATCAAGCATGCACATTTTTGGTGAGAGAACCTGGCTTGCTTTTCTCTCTCTAAAGCTTGTTGCACACTGATGATTCAAACCACTTAAAGATGGAGTGCCGTGATTTTTGTACTTTTTCTGTTTTGCATGTGTCTATGGAGTTAACATTACTCTAATAGACCCCCAGGTGTTGTCTATGGAGTTAACATTACTCTAATAGACCCCCAGGTGTTGTCTATGGAGTTAACATTACTCTAATAGACCCCCAGGTGTTTTGCATGTGTCTATGGAGTTAACATTACTCTAATAGACCCCCAGGTGTTTTGCATGTGTCTATGGAGTTAACATTACTCTAATAGACCCCCAGGTGTTTTGCATGTGTCTATGGAGTTAACATTACTCTAATAGACCCCCAGGTGTTTTGCATGTGTCTATGGAGTTAACATTACTCTAATAGTCGCCCAGGTGTGGTTATATTATTCAAATATGTCTTCCCTGTGTATTTTTAGTTTCTTCCTGAAACCTGAAAGCCTTTGAGTCAAAAGACCCAATCGAAATAACACCATTTTAGTGACATGATTGACATCATAACCCTAACCCAACAGCTGTGGGTGAGGCTTAAGTGCAGGTGGGTGTGGCCACATAAAACATAATTTTAACACTTTCTGTACACTATTTTGAAAGAGGGTGCCGGCCCGGTTGCGGCGAGCCGCCACACGTCCGAAACGGTCGAGAAATGACATTTACCATGTGGGGGTCCCCAAGGGGGCCCTCTACTGTACTGTCACTTTACTGTACTGTCAAACCCAAAATCAAACGCTATTTTCGTGCTCGGACAGACCCAGCCAGCCAGCCACCCACAGAGACACAAAGCTCCATAATGAATTGATTGCACCACTTTTTGTTTTGGTCTCAGATAGACTGCATCCAGAGAGTCGCTTCAACAAGATGCAAGATGCAGCTTACAGCTTCCGGGGTTTTAAACAGCTGGTGGATGGAAAAGAAGCTTGCATGAGAGCTGCAATTCTCAGCGGCGCCAAAGCGCCTCCAGTGTTTTGCCGACGCGTCAAGTTGCAGCCCATTTCCATCCACCAGCAGTTTAATAACCCGGAAGTGACGCGTGCTGTAAGTTGCATCTTGTTGAAGCGACTGTCTGGATGGCACGGTTGTCACGTTTTCGTTTTACTTTATACAGTACCTGATGTTAAGAAGCCTTAGTGCTTTTCTGGTTTTATCCTCGTAGCAGTTTTTGTATTGACCTATTTACAAATGTCAATCAAGCTTGTTTGTTAGATGTAGGCTATATAATTGTACATATGCGGTAGACTATATTAATGTCTGTAGTTATTAATGCCTGTAGTTATATGTACATAGCCTACTTTACCTGCGGGATTCAGCGTTTTAGCCAAAGCGATAATTTAAGCATAATAACTGGGAGCCAGCGGCAGGCTTTTTCTAATTGCGGTCCTTATATAATTCAGTGTTTTAGGCAAAGCGATGCAGGCCTAATTATTATATTATGTTAATTTCATACCAAGTGCTTCCACTAAGGAAAGTAGGCTTTCTAATGACACCTTTGTATTGGTGAGTAGGTGAAACGTTCTGTTTATTTTCGTAACAGAGGAGAGGTTGGTCTGTGTTTCATGTGTGCCAGGAAATAGTTCCATGTTGATCTGATCTCCCATGCACAAGCACCAGCATAGCCTCAATGCAACGGAAGTAAAGTGCAGGAGGCTATGGACTCCTAATGGTAGCCCTGGCCTGAAGTGTTTTACACACATTCTCCATACAGTCCTTACGGTTTACGCCTAATGTTCAGATTACAAATATAAAGTGCTCACCCCAGGGCCATGGATGTTACAATTATGCTAGGGCGGGTAAAAGTACCAGTATCTTCCGTATTGTTCAATAAAAAGCAAAGTTTAATCCGGTTTTGGCCATGTGCTTTCCACTATGCGCCCCTATCGGTATTAACTCTGATAACATGGCCACCGATCGGATTAAAACGCTTTTAATTGAACAATGCGGAAGATACGGGTACTTCTACCCACCCGAGGAGGATTGTAACATCCGTGGCTCTGGGGCAATTAAGCACTTTATATTTTACATGACAGACCAGCGCCATGTGAACGCCATGTGAACAAGATTCCTATACAGGATCTCCTCACTGGTCAACAAAAACACCTTGAAGACCCTAACAGGAGCCCTCGTACAAGGTTTCTTCGACTACGCTTGCACCTTCTGGTACCACAGCACCTCTAAGGCCCTTAAAACAAGGCTCCAGACTTCCCAAAACAAACTGGTCAGGCTACTACTTGGCCTCACTCCCCGAACCCACCTCACCCCTGCCCACTTTGACAGGCTGGAAAGCTTAGGGTTGACGACAGAGTACAGCACCTTGCAATGGGTCTGGTCCACAAGATTCGCCACACCACCAAGATACCCATGTACCTGTCTAAATACTTCCTTAATGTCAACAAAGTCCACACCCACAACACCAGAGGGAGTTCAACAAACCATGTGCAACCCAGATTCTGCACAAACAAGGGACTAAATTAATTTTGCTCCTATGCCACCAAAATGTGGAACGCCCTACAAACAGTCATTAAGACATGCAAATCCCTTGACTCCTTCAAAACTGCTCTCAAAGGGCACCTACGGACGGCTGCAATTCGAAACTGGCCCCCGTAAAATCTGAATCCCCCACCCACCCCTGTTCCCTTTTTACCTCCTATGATGATTTCCTTTTGACTATAGTTGTGTATATTCGTACGTCTCTAAATGTTTTGATGAATTGAAACTGGTGGGCCCTATTGTAAACAAGTGTAGTGCTTTATGGTGTATAGTCCACTCACTGTTAACAGTTTTTGTATTGAGTTGTACTGTAATTCTGGCTACTGTAATTCTGCAAACTGTTAATAAATCAATCAATCAATCAAAAAAAACATGGCTAAATCGTCTCGTATAGCCTACCAAAATTCTCACATGTCTCCCCCCTGCTCCGCTCCCTGCACTGGCTCCCAGTCGCTGCCAGCACAGAATACAAAACTCTGATGCTGGCATTCAAAGCAACCAAAGGTATGGCTCCCCCATATCTTGCAAGCATGATTGAACCCTACAAACCCTCCCGCGCACTCAGATCAGCCAACGCAGGAAAGCTGGAAGTACCCTCACTAGAAACGCCGGGACAACGCTCCACACGTCCCAAACTCTTCTCCCTTCTGGCCCCAAAACTGTGGAATGCACTCCCCGTTGCAATCAGAACTGCAGCATCACTCCCAATCTTCCGCCGTAGTCTGAAGACCCACCTTTTCAGACTCCATCATGGCCCATAGCACTTATCCTACCCCCTTAGATAGCACTTTTTAGACTTAGATAGCATTTGAAACAGACTTATGCATGTCATGTAGACAGCACAATAATTGCATTGTATGTAGTCATAGCATATCATAGTACATATGTATAGCATAGTATAGTATATATGTATAGTTAATATGTATAGTGTCATTATATAGATATGTTCTAGTTACGTTCTTAGCTTACGCATGTTTCTTGATAAATGCATTTTATATATGTGATGTATTCCCATACTTTTGTTCCTGCCTAATGTAAGTCGCTCTGGATTAAGAGCGTCTGCTAAATGCCTAAATTGTAAATTGTTAATAATTAGTCAAACTTTCCGACGGCTTTCCAGATGTCCTTCTTATGGACTTTTCTTGGTTGTCAATATTTCTATCATCCAACAAATCGCTCTCTGTCTCTCTCTTCCCTCTCTCAGACAAACAGTGCTTATCTACAGTTGATTTAGTTCTCCAAAGATATAGTGACATAAAAACATGCACACACCTATTCTGTGTAATTGTATCACAGGCTGCTTCAGCATGGCTCGCTGGTAGATCTGTTCCCCCACTATTCTGTGTAATTTGATCACAGGCTGCTTCAGCATGGCTCGCTGGTAGATCTGTTCCTCCACTATTCTGTGTAATTTGATCACAGGCTGCTTCAGCATGGCTCGCTGGTAGATCTGTTCCTCCACTATTCTGTGTAATTTGATCAAAGGCTGCTTCAGCATGGCTCGCTGGTAGATCTCTGCCTCTGGAAGTTGCTCCTTTGACGTAGCGGCAGAAAAGATGTCGGCCTCGGACGACATCTCTCTTTTAAAAGCCCCATAATCCATTAACTTCGGTCCGCTCTGGAGGTCCACACTTAAGGCCCGCTTTTACCGTTCGGGATGTGACTAAGTTTGCTGACATTTTGTGGTCTTGATGAGGTAAATTAGTTGACTCAGTCTTCTGCTCCGCTTCCTGGCTAAACTCTGGCAGATCAACACAACACTGACTGGACAGAACAACAGTGCTTACATATATGGGCGCGTTCGGAAATACCGCAGTGGGCTATAGGGGGGCTATTTCCGAACGCGCCCATAACCAGGCCCCGGGAGACCACTAGTCTCCACCCACTCTACTCTCCACCCACTCACTCTCAGCTCCGTAGGCTACTGTCAGCAAATATAATAGGTTACTTCAGGCCAGGTTAGCAAATATAAGGTTGCGGTTGCCATCAGAATAAGATCGTCGTAATTCATGTTTTTTTAAAGACATTTATTTTAAAAATGCATTTATGATAGGCTATATGTATTTTTGAGGGACACCAGCCGCTCCTATATACACGTTTAATGTTTGTCTTTAGTTCAATGTTTGTTTTGTAAACGCCATTGTCAATGAAGGGAAAATGTATGTCATGTGCCTCAGTACGTCATATTGACTCTTTATTGTTAATGGCGTTTAATGTTTGTTTGCACCGTTACATCACCTAATCAACATTAGACTTTAATATATTTGTATGGTCTATCCATGTTGTAGGGAGGCCTATGTGTATGTCATTAAATAATATAGGCCTACGTTTTCATTTTATTAAAGGACCAAGCAGTCCTGAAAGGGCTTGGTCCTTTATTGTTAGTTCGTTTTTTTCTTCTTCTCCTTCCGCGAAAAATAGCAGTTCTTGCTGAACCGTGCAGTTTTTTTCATGAAATTTGGAAATATGGTAGAGAGCCATGCCAAGCGGTGAGGATGCGAAGCCCACAACCATTGGCCAAAGGGTGGCGCTATAGCACTCAATTGAAACTTTGACCATGCATAGCTCATGAACTGTTTGACAGTCGGCAATGACTCTTCGATACACATGCGTCTCCTCATGCAGAACAAGTTTCGTGCTCTTACTAAAATCCATTAAAATGCATCTCCTCCCAGGATCTGAAACCAGCCTTAAATAAACATGAACAGCGAACACACTGTAGTAATGAATAATGGACCAAGACGCACATAATTGTCATCACAAACACTGAATGATTCTGCTGTTAACAATAGAACAATCAGTCAGTCATTTATCTGCTTGTAACAATCAGTCATGATTAATTCCACATTTATATTACAATAAACAATCGATTCCATCACTCATATAAGCATCAGATCACTTCTCCATTTCATTATCAGATGTTGTACACATTATCGTTCGTTTCCTACTTCTGCATGATCGATACAGTTGATTAAATTACATTATGCGACTAATTCATGTCCAGCATTAGATCTGCCAATCTGTCTCCTTCCTGGGTGGTTTAGTAATAGCCCAGTATTAACTCTACACCCTGTGGTTTAGTAATAGCCCAGTACTAACTCTACACCCTGTGGTTTAGTAATAGCCCAGTACTAACTCTTCACCCTGTGGGTTTGTAATAGCCCAGTATTAACCCCTCACCCTGTGGTTTAGTAATAGCCCAGTACTAACTCCTCACCCTGTGGTTTAGTAATAGCCCAGTACTAACTCTTCACCCTGTGGTTTAGTAATAGCCCAGTACTAACTCTTCACCCCCCTGTGGTTTTGTAATAGTCCAGTACTAACTCTTCACCCTGTGGTTTAGTAATAGCCCAGTACTAACTCTTCACCCTGTGGTTTAGTAATAGTCCAGTACTAACTCTTCACCCTGTGGTTTAGTAATAGCCCAGTACTAACTCTTCACCCTGTGGGTTTGTAATAGCCCAGTATTAACTCCTCACCCTGTGGTTTAGTAATAGCCCAGTACTAACTCTTCACCCTGTGGGTTTGTAATATGTAATAGCCCAGTACTAACTCTTCACCCTGTGGTTTAGTAATAGCCCAGTACTAACTCTTCACCCTGTGGTTTAGTAATAGCCCAGTACTAACTCTTCACCCTGTGGTTTAGTAATAGCCCAGTACTAACTCTACACCCTGTGGTTTAGTAATAGCCCAGTACTAACTCTACACCCTGTGGTTTAGTAATAGCCCAGTACTAACTCTTCACCCTGTGGTTTAGTAATAGTCCAGTACTAACTCTACACCCTGTGGTTTAGTAATAGCCCAGTACTAACTCTTCACCCTGTGGTTTAGTAATAGTCCAGTACTAACTCTTCACCCTGTGGTTTAGTAATAGTCCAGTACTAACTCTTCACCCTGTGGGTTTGTAATAGCCCAGTACTAACTCTTCACCCTGTGGTTTAGTAATAGCCCAGTACTAACTCTTCACCTTGTGGTTTAGTAATAGCCCAGTACTAACTCTTCACCCTGGGTGGTTTTGTAATAGCCCAGTACTAACTCTTCATCCTGTGGTTTAGTAATAGCCCAGTACTAACTCTTCACCTTGTGGTTTAGTAATAGCCCAGTACTAACTCTACCCATATGAGTGTGTCTGCATTAACTCACTTGTGCTACACTGCCACCATTATTTTCTACTCATAGGAGGGCTGTGGGCAGTTCTGATTTGAGCTAGCCTTGTCATTGTCGCCTTCCTTTTGTTTATTCACTCATCACCCTGTAATGTAAGTCATCCGAGCCATCCTTTGTAAATAATTATCCGTCATGCACATAAGCCACTTTGTAATTTCATTGTTTGAATATATAAGGAATACTCTTTTACAAGCGGTGTACATGTTGCGGGCAAGTTGCCCCTAGACTTAAGAACGGTCTGACTAAAAGGCCAGGACATCAATGACCTGGCATCTGTCTATATAACATCTAAATTACATTTTATCCTCTGCATAAGCATGTAATGTTGTCCAGGCTAGGCACGTGCTACTTGCCTTGTGACCTTTCTTTATTTTACACGCCACTCCATACTAGCGTGTTTGAGTTCACATGTGCGCGCGGAAACTGTGCCCTTGCACACTAACTGATCAAATAAAATGTAGTGAAAGGCAAAATTCTAAAACTTCAGGAAATCGACGTTTGTCTTGTGTGTAACAGTGATTCTGTTTGTGTCACACCAGTCACTATCCACCTCCCTACCAACATACAGGTGTTTCATTTTGGTCCTCCCCGTGAGTAAACTCATAGTGGAACGTTTGTTTCCTTTGGTGTGAATACAAATGCGTCTTTTGAAGTTACCCGGTTTATTTGAACTCTTGAAACAATGTTTGGAAAGGAAAGTGGAAAGGTTTTTCTCCAGTGTGGACATGCTGGTGTCTGTTAACTCATTCCAGGCCAGCAGGGGGCACCGATAGTTCAGCAACCGCCACCGTTCACCACCAATGGCGAAGGTGGCCGCGTCGATCGGATGAATCACTCGCTAAGAGTCTTTAGATGCATTCATATTTTAGACGTGTTCCTTCCACGCGGCAGAGGAAGTGTAGCACTGGGTGAAAAAATGGGCTGCAAAATCGTGGGATAAAAATTATAGGTAAAAAGAATGACAGTAAAGAACACCCTCCAGTGTAATATTGCAATCAGTAACCCTTAAAACTAAGATAATCACCGGGGGAAAAAAAAGAATGACAGATGTAGCCACTACAACCATGAATGTCCCTAGAAACTCGCTAGCCTAGCAACCCAGTCCGCTGCACTCTGGGAGAACAGAGCAGCTGATTTCTGTTTTGATTAGGTGTTCCTTTACGCTCGTTTCAGGCACGACTAGAAGGCTGTTTCAACCAATCAGATTGCTTCCTCGAAACGACCTGTTATATAATTTGTGATGATATTGAATTTTGTTATTGTTGAGTGGCGCTAGCGCCTCCTATGCCCATCTTTGTGTGTTTGTACCACAGAACTGATTTGATTGGCTGAGCAAGTGAGCACGGAATGTGATGGATGAGAGCGCCCCTCACTTCACACAAGTGTGATTTTTATATTATGTTCATTAATTGAATAGATAGGACCCAAATGAAAACAAGAACGTAAGGACTTTGTTTGTTTTATCGTTATCATTTTAGACTGTTTGACTGCACTCTGTCGCTGTTTGCATTTCTCTCTAATAAAGTATTCAATCAATTAATCAAACTGAAACTCTTATCACAATGTTTACAGTGGAAAGTGTGTGTCTTTAGATTGCCTAACACTCTCAAGCTCTTGCCACAATGTGTACAGTGGTAAAGTTTTTCACCAGCATGGACAAGCTGGTGTTTTTTCAGATTATATGAGTCTTTGAAGCTCTTGTCACAATGTTGACAGTGGAACGGTCTTTCTCCAGTGTGGACACGCTGGTGAATTTTCAGATAACCTGAAGCAGCAAAACATTTGTTACACAGTGTACAGCTGAAAGGTTTTTCCCCAGTGTGGTTACGCTGGTGTGTCATCAGTTTTCCTGGGGTATTGAAACTCTTGTCACAATGTTTGCAGTGGAAAGAATTTTCTTCGCTGTGGATAAGCAGGTGTGATTTCAGAGAACTTGACGCATTAAAACATTTGTTACACGTTGTACAACGATAAGGTCTTGCTGGTGTGGGTACGGTGTGGGTACGCTGGTGTATCATCAGTTGACATGAGCTATTGAAACTCTTGTCACAATGTTTACAGATTTGTTTTTTCCCAGTGATATTCAGGACGTCTATGCACGCTTTTCCTGGCTGAGTTAAAGTCTTGCTAAACTGTTGATGACTCCGAGATCTCAGTTCCTCTCTGTCTCCTTGTCTCTTCCTGGTTATAGAGCTGGTGTTTGAAGCCGACTGACCTCCACTGGTCTCATCCCAATCATCACTGTCTTCTGTGACTTCAGTGTCAGATTCAACTTTAACTTCAAAGCAGTGTGAAGGGACGTCTTCATCCCCATCTTCACTTTTCACTGCTAGTAATGCCAGCATTGATCCAGCAGGCTCCTCTGGTGTTTGGAGTAGCTCCTCCTCTTCATCTTTAATGTGTGGAGGCTCTGGTTCCTCCTGGAGCAGACTGGGGCTGCTCTCCTGTTTAGGGGAAACCTCCTCTTTACACACAACCATGTGCAGGATGTCTAGGAAACATAGAACATGATAGTCAACACTGGATTAGGAATGGGACCATAGTCATTATCGTTTATCGTGATATAAAATGTACGTATTGCAGATAGATTAAATTCTATAGTGGGTCATGACTGAAAGAATAAGATCGCAAGCGTCCAAAATGACGGGTGGCTGGCATCTCCCTTAGGGCCGATTCATACTCCTATTTTACTGCTGTTTCGGCTCGTCAGAAATTTTCAGTAGCACCGAAAGGGCCGACTTTAGCCCAAGATGACCTCTCTATCTTGAAGATTACTCTCTCTGTGGCCAAAATGCTGCACTATACCTCAAATCGGAGACATTTTCATTATCAGTCACTATAGCCTTCCAGAGTCCTAGAATGTAACAATAGGTTCACATGTTCTGCAACTACTGCTGTCTGAAGTTAGAAACATGAATACTACAGCAGGAACACAAATGCCTTTTATTATATTTATATTTATTTATTATATTATATGCACATAATAGCTTGTTTCAGTACATAGCCTATCAAAAGTCACCCAAATCAATGTGCACCCAAATGTAACAGTGACCGAGTTAAAGACAAAGGGAGACACAACAGAAAAATACTGTATGACAAGGGGGCATCAGATTCCTTGTTTTTCTTTTTCTTTCTTTTTTTCATAATTTATCAAAGAAATCAAAGAAAACAACAAAAACATCCACAACAAAATAATTGTTATACCACTGCATATTTTAAACCTTAAATTCACAACCCTTCCATATTGACAACTACTTTAGGTTTATTCATCATCAGATTCATCTTCCTCCTCCTCTTCATCATCAGAATCATTCATATGTGTATGAATTTCTTCTAGGTCATCCTCGTCTGTCCCCTCTTCAGACAACACATCAATGAGGGCTTTGGGGATGACGTCACCTTCAAACCATAGAGGCTCTAGTTTGCCATTTTCTGAGTTCAGATGAAACCCATGGTCAAGAGGTGATGGAATTTCTGGGTTATTCTCATGAGCCCTCTTCCAGATGCATACCTGGAAGTTAACTCTTTTGACATGCTGCAAGAGGACCCTCTTGCATGGTGGAAAAGTTGAAAGGTCAAGGGAGAGACCTGGTCGAAGCTCGAGGCTTGAGCCACACATTTTCTTCACCTTGATCTCTCTTGCCTCATCCACACGCTTCACTCGAGGACCAAAGCTATAGAGGCGACAGGTGAACTCTTCAACACCAGTTAGCACAAGCCCATCAAGTTCCCAAGAGTTCCCCACTGCGGCAAAGATCTGAATGAACTTAGAATGCTGATTCAGAAGCTTGATGGGTCGCACCTTTCCTTTGCCTTTGAATGCAGAGGTGCAGTCAGCACCAGTGAAGGCATGCAAGGCCAGCAAAGCTGAAATATGCTCTTGTGAATAATCTTCAGCCAGCTGGTTGATGTTAATCAGCTTATCTCCCATGTCAAATATGACATCGACTGTGAAGGATTTGGCATAATAGAGGAGAATGAAGAAAATGTCAGAGTCTCTGGCTCTGACTCGGACAGTTTTGATGTGAGGCATTGTGCTTTGGATGTAGATGATCACCCTCACATCAGTTTCTTCATGTGTTGAATTCAGATCAGGTAGAAGTGCTTTGGAAATCACTCCAGCTTGAGCTTCTATCCTGAAAGCTTGACCAGCCTCAATGAAGATGATGGGCCTTCGGAGTATCTCTTCCATCATATCTGGAGAGCTCCAGTGCTCGAGAATTAGATGTATGAGTGACTTCTTGTTGTCATCATTTGTGAGGAAACCTTTCCAATCTGCAGGTCGGCGAACATTCAGACCATTAACTATGTACCGCTCACCACAACCTCTGCGATCCCTCTCAGCTGATTTTGGTGAATGAAGTCGGTCAACATAAGTGTCAGTACTGAATACTGTTTCTGCGGCAGTAGGTTGACTTTTGAAGATGCGCTCTGATATAGTCTTCATTGTCTGGGGCACATTGCTCATATAGAATGTGGCATTACCATCTACAATGAGACCACATTGACCAGGAGAAGGGAGCTCCACTTTCTCAGCATCTTTGATCATGTAGTTCATCCCTTGTGCTTTGTTGGTTTTTGCAAAGAATCGCAGAGGTTGTGGTGAGCGGTACATAGTTAATGGTCTGAATGTTCGCCGACCTGCAGATTGGAAAGGTTTCCTCACAAATGATGACAACAAGAAGTCACTCATACATCTAATTCTCGAGCACTGGAGCTCTCCAGATATGATGGAAGAGATACTCCGAAGGCCCATCATCTTCATTGAGGCTGGTCAAGCTTTCAGGATAGAAGCTCAAGCTGGAGTGATTTCCAAAGCACTTCTACCTGATCTGAATTCAACACATGAAGAAACTGATGTGAGGGTGATCATCTACATCCAAAGCACAATGCCTCACATCAAAACTGTCCGAGTCAGAGCCAGAGACTCTGACATTTTCTTCATTCTCCTCTATTATGCCAAATCCTTCACAGTCGATGTCATATTTGACATGGGAGATAAGCTGATTAACATCAACCAGCTGGCTGAAGATTATTCACAAGAGCATATTTCAGCTTTGCTGGCCTTGCATGCCTTCACTGGTGCTGACTGCACCTCTGCATTCAAAGGCAAAGGAAAGGTGCGACCCATCAAGCTTCTGAATCAGCATTCTAAGTTCATTCAGATCTTTGCCGCAGTGGGGAACTCTTGGGAACTTGATGGGCTTGTGCTAACTGGTGTTGAAGAGTTCACCTGTCGCCTCTATAGCTTTGGTCCTCGAGTGAAGCGTGTGGATGAGGCAAGAGAGATCAAGGTGAAGAAAATGTGTGGCTCAAGCCTCGAGCTTCGACCAGGTCTCTCCCTTGACCTTTCAACTTTTCCACCATGCAAGAGGGTCCTCTTGCAGCATGTCAAAAGAGTTAACTTCCAGGTATGCATCTGGAAGAGGGCTCATGAGAATAACCCAGAAATTCCATCACCTCTTGACCATGGGTTTCATCTGAACTCAGAAAATGGCAAACTAGAGCCTCTATGGTTTGAAGGTGACGTCATCCCCAAAGCCCTCATTGATGTGTTGTCTGAAGAGGGGACAGACGAGGATGACCTAGAAGAAATTCATACACATATGAATGATTCTGATGATGAAGAGGAGGAGGAAGATGAATCTGATGATGAATAAACCTAAAGTAGTTGTCAATATGGAAGGGTTGTGAATTTAAGGTTTAAAATATGCAGTGGTATAACAATTATTTTGTTGTGGTTGTTTTTGTTTTCTTTGATTTCTTTGATAAATTATGAAAAAAAGAAAGAAAAAGAAAAACAAGGAATCTGATGCCCCCTTGTCATACAGTATTTTTCTGTTGTGTCTCCCTTTGTCTTTAACTCGGTCACTGTTACATTTGGGTGCACATTGATTTGGGTGACTATTGATAGGCTATGTACTGAAACAAGCTATTATGTGCATATAATATAATAAATACATATAAATATAATAAAAGGCATTTGTGTTCCTGCTGTAGTATTCATGTTTCTAACTTCAGACAGCAGTAGTTGCAGAACATGTGAACCTATTGTTACATTCTAGGACTCTGGAAGGCTATAGTGACTGATAATGAAAATGTCTCCGATTTGAGGTATAGTGCAGCATTTTGGCCACAGAAAGAGTAATCTTCAAGATAGAGAGGTCATCTTGGGCTTAAATTGAAGCTTAAGGATATGGGAAGTTTTCTATATACAAGTGAGGCAGTTATATTCACCCTAATGTGCTGGAAAATAACCATCTTTGTTGTTATTTGTTAAACGGACAGTGTATATTTTTGTGTTTCTGAGGATGATGTAGGTCATATTTAAGAATACAATGGTAGATAGCCCCAAAATCCTATTCTGATACTTACCCCTATGTGTCAGGATACTCCATGCCAAATTTCACACTTCCATGTGTATTTATGTAATTTTAGTGAATTTTTATTTGCCTTTACACAATTTCGCCAGAGACATATACCAAAAAAGGGGTTTTTGGGCCCCTGAAACCAAACGGCCCCGAGTTGGGAGTGGTCCCTTCATTTTGAGATGGCCCAAGGTATATGCTAACAGGAAATAATAGTGAAAAAAAGGTAGCAAAAATTTATATGAGGGCTGGGTCTAGCTCCCGGACTATATGAATCGGCCCTTCGCGACAGTTTGAGAAGTTCTGTCACACGAGAGAGACTCTGAGTAGAGTCGCTGCTTCTTCGCCTGGAAAGGAGCCAGTTTAAGAGGTTCGGGCATCTGGTTAGGATGCCTCTCGAGCGTCTCCCAAGGGAAGTCCTCTATGCACGTCTTACTGGGAGGAGACCCCGGGGCAGACCAAGGATCAGATGGAAGGATTGCATCGACACACTGGCCTGGGAACGCCTCGGGATCCCGCAGGAGGAAGTTACTATTCATCTCTGCTTTGGACTATGGGGATATTGTATACAGAAATCCATCAGCTACCACTCTTAAAAAGGGACAGGTCAGAATTGTTTTACTTAATCCGTTTGAAATACTTGCCATTAATATAGTGGTTGCAACTGTATTAATTGATTGCCCAAGTCCCGTGGTGGGAGTTCTGCTCTGGTTTTGGTGAAATATTAAGTAGTTCCGGTCATTTTGCGGCAGGCACTGGGATCACTTATTAAACGTAAATGAATCCACAAAACTACCGTCATTTGTATTGTTGACCTATTTCTAAAATATTAGCGGAACCTTCGTTCAAGTTTGACCCCTCTATCACATGGAATTAATTTTTGGGTGTAGTGATATGGACACAAAAAACATAGTAGGCTACCGTGTGATAGAGGGGTCAAAGTTGAATGAAATTGCACTAATATTTTAGACAACAATACAAATGACATTAGTTTTGTGGATTAATTTGCGTTTAATAAGTGACCCCAGTACCCCCCACAAAATGACCGGAACTACTTAATATTCACCAAAACCAGAGCAAAAACTCCCACCACGGGACTCTGGCAATCAATTAATACAGTTGCAACCACTATATTAATGGCAAGTATTTCATACAACTTAAACTTAAACATTAAAAGTTTGGACTCAGTTTATCATTCTGTCCTCAGATTTATAACAGGCGATGGCTATAACACCCATCATACATCATACTGTACAATAAGTTGGTTGGTCCTCCCTTGCGACTAGGAGAGACCAGCATTGTTTTTTATTTATCTATAAAGCTCTAATTGGGAGTTCACCTTCTTATTTAAACTCTCTTTTACAATGGAAAACTATTTCTTATCATACATGCTCTAAAGATTATTTGATGCTTGAGATGATGCCGAGATCACCTTTGGATGCCTATGATCCTTGCTTACAGAACATATGTTTTGGGTAGGGATGCACCGAAAGGGACATTCTTGGCCGAAATCGAATAACGAATATAGGAAACAGTTGGCCGAAAACAGAATACCGAATATGATTAATATTCTTTTTTCCTACCATTGCTGTCATGGCCGTACCTTAAAGATACCTGATTTATGGCAAAATAAATGGTTAAGGCAAAACTTAACTTAAATAATAATCACTATTATGGCTCCATAAAACATTTATTCAGCTCTTTCGAATGCATTAATTGCATACACTATTCGGTGATATATTCTCTGCCTATTCGGGCCGAAACCGAAAAGGCCGAAAATGCATTTTTAGCCATTTTCTGCCAAATATTTTCTGTGGCCGAATATTCGGTGCATCACTAGTTTTGGGTAAATTAAATTACATTACATAGCAGATTTTTACTTCCTAGCTGACTCCCAGTTTTTGGGCCAACTCTGCTTTCAATCCAAGAGTCTCGCCCTATTAATATTTGTGTTTACACAAACCCTCAAAGCTGGAAATACAGTAGCCCTAAAGACAAAACATTGATGTAGCCACTACAACCAAAAATGTTCCAAGAAATTCGCTAGCCAGCAACCCAGTCGGCTCCACTGTGGGAGAGCAGCGAGACTCAGCACAGCTGAGTTTTGTTTAGGCGTCCCATCATGCTCGTTTGAAAATCAGATTGCTTCCTCGAAACAATGTTGTATTAACATTGTCATGATATTTTTGCTAATATCGTATAGACAGAGACAGAGAGCGAGAGAGAGCACATGACACTTACCGAGGTGTGGGTGGTCTTCAGGTTCCTCCTGTTTAATATAAATGTCCCTGGAAGAGTCTGGAGAGTTCATCTTCACCTGCAGTCTGGACTCCACACACTGGTCTGAAACCATGCAAGTGAATGATGACTTTGAGACACAGTGATGTCAACAAGAATAACAATAATATTGGCAGTCGGTTAGGGCAAAATGGCCTAAGCATGGAGTAATCTCTAATCTTATGGGATGGTCTGTTTGCATGTACGCTATCTGCGCGAAAGAGCGCTGTAGTTGCGTGCTGCGGCTGCAAAGTGCACACACGCATCAGATGAACTGCATGTCAGAGAGATTAAATGTAGTGGTCAGACTCGGACTCCATTAATGTATTGCAGAACCATGTCAGGCTTTAGCTGGACTGTGCTGGACATTATTTCTTAATTTATTTGCTGTAAAATATTTTTTTTTAATAAAAAACGAAGTGCATGTCAGAGAGATTACATTAATTTAGAGGTCGGACTCGGGATTATTGTATTGCAGAACCAGGAGTAACTCAAAATATTAATTTTTCCGGTGGGAAATAAATCCCTTTCTGGCCAAAAAGTACATTTTACTTGTGGTGGGGGGGCTCAGCATGCGTCCACTAATAAGGAAAGTAGGCTTTCTAATTACACAAACTGCCTTTGTATTGGCGAGTAGGTGAAACGTTCTTTTTATATTCGTAACAGAGGAGAGGTTGGTCCACGTTTCATGCGAGCCAGGAAAGAGAACGGTCCCATAGCCTCAATGCAACGGCAGTAAAGTGCAAGTGCAACGGCAGTAAAGTGCATTAGGCCAGTGGTTCCCAAGGTGGGGTCCGGGGACCCCCAGGGGTCCCTGAGGGAGTTCCAGGGGGTCCCCAGCTAAATTATAGTTTGGTACCAAATGGACCCTTATGGGTCTGTAACTCAGAGAGTTAGTACACTCTCAGAGTTAAATTAACAATGATTTTACAATATAAATTGGGGGTCCCAGAGATAGAAATGCCATTAAATGGGGGTACGTAGTCAAACTGGGGGTCCTTGAAATGAAACGGGTTGATGATCACAGCTAGAGCCATACAAATATTATCTTATGGTCTCTGGCATATCTTTTCAAATGGGGGTCCGTGGGATAATTACTGTCAATTTGGGGGTACTTGACATGAAAAAGTTTGGGAACCATTGCATTAGGGATTAGGTTATGGACCAGAGCTAGTGTTAACAGAGCTAGGTAGGCCTATAAAGCATTTTGAAACAAACAGCACCAATCTTTTGCAGTCACAAATAGCAGCATTTTTAGGTCTAGACTAGATAGGCTATTTGGTACAGATAGTTATTTACTCACTAGTCACTGTCGACTCTTACTCAATCTCACCACGTTGTCGAGTGAAGCTTTGGTTGCTCAAAGCTCGGTTGTCCACTTCAGGTTGAAAACGGCAGACTGTCCCTCAACACGTCCAACTAGGTTAAGAAAACGTACTGTTCACTTAGCTACTGTTCACTATAGTAATGGACGGACGAGCTTTAGCATTAATTAGCATTATTAGCCCACAAAGCAAACAGACTGTGTGTAAATTCCTCCAGTGTTCACAACGTGCCAGCCTCTAGTGTCACTCTTTACACAGACTGTGGAGCAACGACGACCTTAGACACAAGTTACACACAAAGTTTTGTGCTGAAAACTGATATTATGACACAGACTTTCTCTCCGTTTCATGTCCGTTGAACTCCGTTCATTCTCTGCTCTGTTGCTGCTGGATAGTGGGTCTACCAGGCCAGTGTCAAGCTGCCAAATATCAAGCTAGCAAATGTAAGACTTCCGGTGGACGATCTCTTCAAAATAAGAGTACCCTCTAGAGTAAACTGAATCCATTGAAAAACTATTCATTTGCACATTAAAACTATAAATTAAGCATTTAAAACGTTTCTTTGTAAAAAAAGAAATAATGCATTTGATAGTTCTTTGTACTAGGAAGGGTCAGGGAAGGGTTGTGTATTGTTTAGTTAGGAAGTTTTTATATGTTGAATTTTGTAACTGTATGTAAATGAAATGTTAAAAGTAAATAAAAGAGAATTAAAAAAAAGTAATATAAAATAGCCAAATGGATAAATGCTGTTCACTGAAGTGCATGGCCGTTTCAAATTTGATGCTGGACAAAAAAACGGTTCTATATGCTTCAACTCGTCTCACATAACTAAGCATTCGGAGAGACCTCCTCTACAACACCACACTCTCCGCTAAGCGGGAGGGGTGTAAAATAAAAAGTGGCGGACCGTCTAGTGTGGTCAGAGGTCAAAATTGTGCCGTTTCCAGACTATAGTGGACGCTGGACAAAAATCGGTTCTACATTTCAAGTGGTCTGATATACGCATGCATCCGGAGAGACCTCCTTGGCTTTACAACACCACACTCTCTAAGCAGGAGAGATTGTGATGTGTTGAGCAGGGAGTAGACTGCATAGGCTACTGACTGTTACAAGGTATAAAATACGTACGAATCCGAGCTGGAAACATTACTTACAGTAGGCCTACTTTTTGTATCTGCCTACTGATACTAATTGTATCTGTCTACTGTGAAAAAATAATGTCGTTACTCAGTGGAAAAAACCTGATAACACGATAATCGCTCGTGTCCCACGGCCTATGCTCTACAACACCACACTCGGCTAGGTGGGAGAGGTATAAAAAGTGTGGAGGGCCTTCCAGTGCGGCCAAAGGTAAAACAAAAAGTGAACGCTGGACAAAAATGATACACGCATGCACACGTTAGGGGAGATGTCCTCTACCACACCACACTCTCCAAAGGCATCATGTACAATCTCTGCGGTAAATGAGTAAATACAAATCCATACCTAGAAATGCACTCCAGCTCGTTATTTTGAATCTATTAAGTTGTCTAGATCCAAGGTGTTGTATTTGAGCGGTGCCTCCGCTCCATTACGCAGCTATGTGTGTCCCAAGGTATGTATGCGTGTCCCTGTGTCTGTCCGAGCACGGAAAGCTGCAACACAGTGAGTGTGTGTTGTGTTCCTGGGGGTCTGGATGTTCTGGGGACCCCCAAACGCCAACTGTCACTTCTCGGCCGTTTCGGACGTGGGAAGGCTCGCCGGAACTGGGCCGCCCCCCCTGGGCCACCCACGCGGTAACTGTGTAATTTCTCAAAGATTTTTTCCAAATATAATCAAAGTACAGAGCACAGTAGACTACAATGCAGTACAGAGCACAGTACAGTAACTATAAGAATACATGTATAGGTTCCCCCTCTCAGTTCAGTTGTGATTTTATAATATTAACTAAACATTTTTAGTCAATACTCAAACGATGTTAGGACGGAGAACCTCTTAGATCTATAGATGCATGTTATCATTTTTACTACTACCCAAATGTGGATCTCATTCCATCTTGGTGATTTAGCCTAATTTAAATAATTACAGCTGCAGGACATTTTATTATAGGAAATGCCATACAGAACACAGCAGTTATAAGCATAATTAAATAATAATCAGTACAAATTCAATATAACAGATTTCAGTCACTATCCACCTCCCTACCAACATACAGGTGTTTCATTTTGATCCTCCCAGTGAGCTAAAATGGGGCCCATAGTGTTTTATATTTTGCGATGATATTGCATTTTGTTATCCCGTTTATGAATTGAATACATAGGATTATTAGACCGCAAGGACTTATTTTTGGGTCCTTTTAGACAAAGTGTCTTGTTGCCGTTTGCATGTCTGTCTAATAAAGTAATCAATCGATCAAAGTGAAACTCTTGTCACAATGTTTACAGTGGAAAGGTTTTTCTCCAGTGTGGCCACGTTGGTCTGTCTTTAGATTACCTAACACTCTCAAACTCTTGCCACAATGTGTACAGTGGTAAAGTTTTTCTCCAATGTGGACACCTTGGTGTCTGTTCAGAGAACATGACGTGGAAAACCTCTCATTACATGTTGTACAATGGTAAGGTTTTTGTCCAGTGTGGACACGCTGGTGTGTCATCAGTTGAGCCGAGTATTTGAAACTCTTGTCACAATGTTTACAGTGGAATGGGTTTTCTCCAGTGTGGATACGCTCGTGTGTTTTCAGAGAACTTGACTTAGCAAAATATTTGTTACACAATGTACAATGGAACGGTATTCCTCCAGTGTGGGTACGCTTGTGTGTCACCAGTTGATAAGAGTATTTGAAACTCTTGTCACAGTGTTTACAGTGGTGAGGTGTTTCTCCGGCGTGGATAAGCTTGTGATTTTTAAGATATTGTTTCGTAGTAAAATACTTGTTACACAGAGTACAGTGGAAACGTTTTTCTCCAGTGTGGGTATGCTGGTGTGTCGTCAGTTGATGTGAGTATTTGAAACTCTTGTCACAATGTTTACAGTCGTATGGTGTTTCTCCGGTGTGACTACGCAGGTGGACTTTCAGAGAACTTGACACAGTAAAACATTTGTCACACAGTGTACAACGGAATGGTTTTTCTCCAGTGTGGACACGCTGGTGTTTCATCAAATTAGATGATTCTTTGAAACTCTTGTCACAATGTTTACAGTCGTATGGTGTTTCTCTGGTGTGAATACGCAGGTGTACTTTCAGAGAACTTGACACAGTAAAACATTTGTCACACAGTGTACAACGGAATGGTTTTTCTCCAGTGTGGACACGCTGGTGTATCGTCAGTTGACATGAGTATTTGAAACTCTTGTCACAATGTTTACAGATTAGTTTTTTCCCTGTGATATTCAGGGCGTCTATGCACGCTTTTAGTTCTCCTGGCTGAGTTAAAGTCTTGCTAAACTGTTGATGACTCGGAGATCTCGGTTCCTCTGTGTGTCCTTGTCTCTTCCTGGTTATAGAGCTGGTGTTTGAAGCAGACTGACCTCCACTGGTCTCATCCCAATCAAAACTGTCATCAGTGACATCAGTGTCAGATTCAACGTCAAAGCAGTGTGAAGAGATGTCTTCATCACCATCTTCACTTTTCACTGCTAGTAATGTCAACGTTGATCCAGCAGGCTCCTCTGGTCTTTGGAGTAGCTCCTCCTCTTCCTCTTTAATGTGTGGAGGCTCTGGTTCCTCCTGGGACAGACTGGGGCTGCTCTCCTGTTTAGGGGAAACCTCCTCTTTACACACAACCATGTGCAGGATGTCTAGGAGCAGAAACATAGAACATGATAATTCAACACTGAATTGGGAATGGGAGCATAATCATTATAGTTTATCGTGATAAAAAACGTTTACAGTGATCATATTGCAGAGAGATTAAAATGTATTGTGGGTCATGACTGAAAGAATAAGGTTGCGAATACAAGCGTCCAAAATGAGTATCCTCTGACGGGTGGCTGGCATCCGATAGGGTGAGAAGTTCAGTCACACGAGAGAGACTCGGAGTAGAGTCGCTGCTTCTTCACCTGGAAAGGATTCAGCTTAAGAGGTTCGGGCATCTGGTTAGGATGCCTCTTGAGCGTCTCCCAAGGGAGGTCCTCTATGCACATCCCACTGGGAGGAGACCCCAGGGCAGGATCAGATGGAAGGATTACATCGACACACTGGCCTTGGAAGGCCTCGGGATCCCCCAGGAGGAAGTTACTATTCATCTCTGCTATGGGGATATTGTATACAGAAACGCATCAGCTAACACACTTAAAAGTTTGGACTCAGTTTATCATTCTGCCCTCAGATTTATAACAGGCGACGGCTATAACACCCATCACTGCATACTGTACAATAAGTTGGTTGGTCCTCCCTTGCGACTAGGAGAGACCAGCATTGTTTTTTATTCATCTAGTTCACCTTCTTATTTAAAAACTATCTTTTACAATGGAAAACTATTTCTTATCATACACGCTCTCAAGATTATTTGATGCTTGAGACCACGCATGCCTCCACTAAGTTTGGAAAATCTGCACAAACAACACTCAAAGCTGACCATTCATTGTCAATGGCATATAACTAATTTGGCACCGAAATCGCCTTTTGACGCCTCCCGCCCAAAGGCCCGGGCGCTGAGGTCGCCTTTGGATGTCTATTTTAATATCAATTGATTACGGTGATCAACTGTGTCCTGTACGCGCTCATAACACTCCGGTGCGGTGAAAAAAAAAGAAAAAAAACGGAAATGAAAATTCCCGTCTGAGGACGCAGATTTTAGAATAAAAATATCTCGGATTCTTCTTTTTGGCTCAAAACAAGCTAGATTTATGTCTCATTTCTCTAAATTATATGGTCTTCGCTTACAGAAAATATGTTCTGGATGAAATAAATGACATTTGCGACATGGCTACTTCAACCAATCAGATTGCTTCCTCGAAACGAGAGAGAGAGAGAGAGAAAGAGAGAGAGAGCACATGAAACGTACCGAGGTGTGGGTGGTCTTCAGGTTCCTCCTGTTTAATAGAAATGTCCCTGGAAGAGTCTGGAGAGTTCATCTTCACCTGCAGTCTGGACTCCACACACTGGTCTGAAACCATGCAAGTGAATAATGACTTTAAGACATAGTGGTGTCAACGAGAATAATATCTGCAGACTGTTAAGGCAAAATGGTCTAAGCACAACTCTACAACATATGAATCATGTGTTCAAAGATTCTGGGATTTAATATTAGGGAATAAATCACGCTTAATTTAATACAGGAAACTTGTGGGCCAAAATGTAAAATAATCCACCGGGCGGAGACACTTTTCCTGGATGTAAGGCTATCCCCGAGCCCTGTTTTTAGGATTCTTAGTTTATAGGACGGTCTGTTTGCATGCAGGCTATCAGCTTGAAAGAGCACTGTAGTTGCGTGCTGTGGCTGTAAAGTGCACGCATCAGATAAAGTGCATGTCAGAGAGATTACATTAATTTGGTGTTGTCGTACTCAGGATTATTGCATCCTTGTCGGGCTTTAGCAGGAACGCGCTGGACATTCTTTCTTATATATTTTTGCTGTAAAACAAAAATAAGAAAAAAGAAACAACTAAAAATGACAAAAAGAAAAAAGTTGAGCCCAGGTTGAAGTACCAACCTAACCAGCGATTGTCCATCGAACGTTTGGGGACAGCTTTACCTGGTTCAAGAGTGATGTTTTTTCTAAGGCTGTCAAAGTTAACGCGTTAATCGTGCGTTAACGCAAAGTCCTTTTAACGCCGTTAATTTAATTAACGCGCGGTGAAGTTTGACAGAACTGTTGAGAGACGCATGCATGTGAATGCAGGCAGCCAGAGATTCCAATAGCCCCGCCTCTCTCTCATTCCCCCCTCTCTCCGTCAGACAGCCTGTGCGGCCGGGGTGCGGAGTGTACTACTAGGCATGACAAAGAAATTAAATTGGAGAAAAAGGGGGTAAAATAAGTGGTTACGCTAACAAAAATAAAAAGTACCCATATCGGTACCGCAAAGGTCGAAACGTTAAGTCGTTTTTTGTATACTTGCACCTAATAAAAGGCTTAAAATGTCCATGCTGCTCCAGTGTCCTCTCCTCCTTCTACTCGTATCGGTACTCTGTATCAGCAAGTACTAAATATTAAGTACTTGTACTCATACTCGGTCTAGAAAATGGTATCGGAACATCTCTACCAGATGGTGGCTGTACGTGAACCAATACCGCCCCGGCGGAGTCAGGCGGGTATAAGTACGTATCTTCAGTAGGCCTACTGAAAAAAGTTGCCTACCAGTGGATTACGGTCTGGCGAGGCTCAGTAGCACGCCTCTTTCCTACAACCGAGAACAGGTCGGACCAATCGGGACACGGTATGCAATATGGGCGGGCTTTGGTACAGTGACGTTCAATGCTTGAGACTTTTGACTGACAGTAGCTCTGACCAATTGCGTCAAAGAGAAAATGTTTCTCGGGAAATGAAATCCAAGTGGAGCCAGCCCAGACTGATATACCGCGACAGTGTTGTGATATATTAGTCTGGCTTATTAGCCAGGCTAGCTTCTACCGGCCCGAGCAGACTTCATCCATAGGTAGACGAAAGACAAACGTCATGTGAGCCATTGATTGATTGAAAGTTAATGCATCACAGTATGTGAATACAATGGCTACAAGATGCTATCCCTGTCCATATAGCTACAAGTTCTCCAACAGCCACGGGTGCAGGTTTAGCAGCAGGTCAACGTGGCATTTCAGGTCACTCAATTCAAAGGAGCTTTATTGGCATGAAATAGCATACGTAAAAGCAAAGTAAGCAAAGTTCTTTGTTTACCCAGGGTGAATGGACTAAGCTCGAGATGCTTGTTTACAGCCAGACCCTTTTCAAACATTTCATGGTAGGGGTTCAATGCCTTGCTCAAGGGCACTTCAGCGGTGGTAATTTTAACGTGCCGGTCCGGGGATTCGAACTGGCGACCTTCCGATAACAAGACCGCTCCGCAAACCGTTCGGCCACCGCTGCCCCTACGTCGTTTACAGTGCCAAAGCAAATGTCAACATATAATTAAAACTGTTGAAAATGGGGAAGGTATATACAGTTGGAGGGAGTAGCATTGTGTAAACAGAGCTATGCATAGACCTAGAGGGTATAAAGCTTTTTTGAAACAAACAGCACCAATCTTTTTGCAGTCACAAATAGCACTCTTTTCTCAAAACTAATGAAATGGTAGATACTGAAAAAGCCTCAGATTTAAAATGCGTTCATAGGTAGGCTACCAGGCAGCTCTGTTTACATACATGTGCAGTAGGTCTAGAGGTCTATATTTGGTAGGTACACTTACACATAGTTATTTACTCACTGTCTTACAGTCTTACTCCATCTCACCCCACGAGTGAAGCTCTGGTTGCTCAAAGCTCTATCTGGGTTGTCCTCGTTGTGTCTTCAGGTTGAAAACGGCAGACTGTCCCTCGAACACGTCCAACTGGGTTAAGAAAACGTCTGTTCACTATTATGGACGGACGAGCTTTAGCATTAGCCCACAAAACAAACAGACTTCACGTGTAAATTCCTCCCGTGTTCACAACGTGCCAGCCTCTAGTGTCACTCTTTACACAGACTGTGGAGCAAAGACAACCTCAGACACAAGTTACACACAAAGGTTTGTGCTGAAAACTGATATGACACAGACTTTCTCTCCGTTTCATGTCCGTTCACTCTGTGCTCTGTTGCTGCTGGATAGTGGGCTTACCAGGCCAGTGTCTCACTGCCAAATATTAGCTTACAAATACAAGACTTTTGGTGGGCAAACCCTTCAAAATAAGAGTATCCTCTAGAGTAAACTGAATCCATTGAAAAATGTATATTAATTTGCCCATTAGAACTATAAATTAAGCATTTAAACGATGCAACAACACAACAACACATTATGTTTCTTCGTAAAAAGGAAATAAGTAATATAAAAAAATAGCTAAATTGATCATGCTGGACAAAAAACAGTTTTCAACTGGTCTGATATACGGATTCGGAGAGACCTCCTCTACAACACCACACTCTCCGCTAAGCGGGAGAGATGTAAAATAAAAATCACACCCGTGTGAACTGAGTGGTGTAAGGTCTGTCTGACGTAATGAAATCATGTCTGACGTAATGAAAGCACACCCGGGTGTGATTTCATTACCTGGCTTTGTTTGTGCAGAAACAATGAGCATGGTTGCTATGTTCACCCTGTTCACCTGGGTGTGATTTCATTTCGTCATTACAACAGGGTGAACATAGCAACCATGCTCATTTTTTCTGCACAAAAAAGCCAGTTGTAGGAGTGGTTTACACCACTCAAAAAGTGGCGGACCGTCTAGTGTGGTCAGAGGTAAAACAGTTCTGTTTCCAGACTATAGTGGACTCTATGAACTGGTCATACGCACGTGTTCGGAGAGACCTCTACAACACCACTCTCCTCTAAGCGGGAGATGTGTAAAATAAAGAGCCACTATCTAGTGCGGTCAGAGGTAAAATAAAATTGGACACTGGCCAAAAAACGGTAAAAAAGGTAAAGGTAAAAAACATGCAGTTTCCCGACTCTAGTGGCACTGGCCAAAAAACGGCTCTTCGAGGCAGCTGTTCTAACTTCTGACACACGCACACGTTCGGGGATGTGTCCTCTACGACAGTGGTTCCCAAACTTTTTCATGTCAAGTACCCCCAAATTGATACCAATTAGTCCACGGACCCCCATTTGAAAAGACATACCATGCAGGGACCCCCTAAGAGAAGAGTTTTACGGCTCTAGCAGTGATTCTCAACCAGTTTAATTTCAAGGACCCCCAGTTTGACATGAATTAGTCTACGGACCCCCATTTAATGGCATTTCTATCTCTGTCAGTACAAATTCAATATAACAGATTATAGATTCTCAAATTAAGTCAATTATTCAGAGCACCTATGCTGACGTATAATGCATGTAACCAATTCAACTTAAAGTAGTCATGTTTGATCAGAATGATGAAAACAATAGTAAAGCTTAATTTTACCCTTTATAGTTTAGGAGACCAGATCTACAGAGATCAGTCACAGTTCTGCCCCGGTAAGACCCAACGATGCTTCTCGGTAACATTTTTATTTTAATTAATCACTTAATTATTATTTATTTTGTTCTATTATCTTTTCACCTAAACATCATCATTGATGTTCATTGTTTAGTCTTGCAATGCCATTGGTCATGATATTTGCATATAAATACCCCCCACAGAGGCACAGATTTACACAACTTCAAAATCTCTTATTTTAATGATGTTTGGGAGAGAAGAAACACTTCCCTGGGGTTATGTGGGTAATATGCGTTTTTAGATATTTTAGTATTTCCAAGTGTCCTGATGTTATGGACACTGGGCTCACGTAAGACAGCCCTCCCCCTATCCACACAGAGAAGCACTGCACCAAAGCATTATGTGAATTGTAGTCCAGAAAGGAAGTGAGCCTGCTAAAATCTAAAATATCTAAAACCACATATTACACACAAAGACCCCAGGAAAGTGTTCTAAATCTTCTAAACTTCATTAACATATATTTATGGAGAAGTGTCCCTAAACAAAGGGTTAATATTACAATGATACTGAAATGCAAATGTCATTTATCTGCATATAACAATCATTCGTGATTAATTCCACAATTCTATTGCAATAAACAATTGATTCCATCACTCATAAAGGTAATAGAGAATGCACATCCACTCTAGCCCAGGCTGGACAAATGGCAGCACAAGAGGATGGAATAGAGTCCGCAACACTCATAAGGAATCACTCAGCTCCACAGGTTTATTAATTCAACGTTTCGATCACTGGGATCTTCTTCAGGAACAATCAGTCATGATGAATTACACATTTCTATCACGATAAACAATTCATTCCATCACTCATGTAAGCATCAGATCACTTCTCCATTTCATTATCAGATGTTGTACACATATCGTTAGTTTCCTACTTCCGCATGATCAATACAGTTGATTCAATAACAATATCCAAATAATTAATGTCCAGCATTAGATCTGCCATTCTTCCCGTCAAGATCCTCTTTCTTCACCCCCTGTGGTTTTGTAATAGCCCAGTACGAACTCTTCACCCTGTGGTTTTGTAATATCCCAGTACTCACGCCAGGGCTCCACCGGATGCGTTGCGTCTCCGTCGCGTGCGTCAAAAAAGGCACCGGTTCAATTTGAATGCACGTGTCACGTCTCCGTCAACGCCACGCGGGCAGTGGAGCCACCCTTCATTGATTAAAAAGGGAACATTCCCTGACAGAGACGCGACACTGACGCGCCCGGTGGAGCCCTGGTGTAACTCTTCCTTATGAGTGTGTCTTTATTAACCAATTTATCGCCAACATTGCCTTTTGACCCCTGTTTTCTAATTGATTACGTTTGATATTTTTTAACGCGATAATTTCTCTGCAATTTATTAATTGTAATTAATGCGTTAAAGCCTGCAAAGTTGTCGAGGCTAGGGCAAGTGCTACTATATAGCCTTGTGACCTTGCGGATCACATCAAGCAAACACATCGGTCTTGCATGTCTTTTTTTTTTGCACGCCACTCTGTGCGGTTTGTGTGTGCGTGTGAACTGTGTGTCCACGCACACTATCTGATCAAACAAAATGTAGTGAATGCACACGTGAGGCGATTCGACAAAGTTCAAAAACTTGATCAGAAAATCGATGTTTGTCTTGTGTCACACCAGTCACTTTCCACCTCCCTGCCAACATACAGGTGTTTAATTTTGATCCTCCCAGTGAGCTAAAATGGGGCCAATAGTGTTTTATAATTTGCGATGATATTGCATTTTGTTATTTTGTTTATGAATTGAATGCATAGGAGCCGAATGGAAATTAGACAGCAAGGACTTCTTTTTGGGTCCTTTTTAGACCAAGTGTTTGACTGTACTCTGTTGCCGTTTGCATTTCTGTATAATAAAGTAATCAATCGATCAAAGTGAAACTCTTGTCACAATGTTTACAGTGGAAAGGTTTTTCTCCAGCATGGCCACGTTGGTGTGTCTTTAGATTACCTAACACTCTCAAACTCTTGCCACAATGTGTACAGTGGTAGAGCTTTTCTCCAATGTGGACACCTTGGTGTTTGTTCAGAGAACATGACGTGGAAAACCTATCATTACATTTTGTACACTGGTAAGGTTTTTGTCCAGTGTGGACACGCTGGTGTGTCGTCAGTTGAGCCGAGTATTTGAAACTCTTGTCACAATGTTTACAGTGGAAAGGTTTTTCTCCAGTGTGGATACGCTGGTGTGTTTTCAGAGAACTTGACGTAGCAAAATATTTGTTACACAATGTACAATAGAAGGGTCTTTCTCCAGTGTGGGTACGCTGGTGTGTCGCCAGTTGAGCCGCGTATTTGAAACTCTTGTCACAGTGTTTACAGGGGTGAGGTGTTTCTCCGATGTGGATACGCTTGTGTGCTTTCAGAGAACTTGACACAGTAAAACATTTGTCACACAGAGTACAACGGAAAGGTTGTGTGCAGCGGAAACGTTTTTCTCCAGTGTGGGTATGCTGGTGTGTCGTAAGTTGACCTGAGTATTTGAAACTCTTGTCACAGAGTTTACAGTCGTATGGTGTTTCTCCGGTGTGTATACGCTGGTGTGCTTTCAGAGAACTTGACACAGTAAAACATTTGTCACACAGTGTACAACGGAAAGGTTTTTCTCCAGTGTGGACACGCTGGTGTATCGTCAGTTGACATGAGTATTTGAAACTCTTGTCACAATGTTTACAGATTTGTTTTTTGTCTATGCAAGCTTCTCCTGGCTGAGTTAAAGTCTCGCTAAACTGTTCTCTTTTCTTCCTCTCTTCTCTCTTCCTGCTTATAGAGCTGGTGTTTGAAGCCGACTGACCTCCACTGGTCTCATCCCAATCAAAACTGTCTTCAGTGTCAGATTCAACTTCAGAGCAGCGTGAAGAGATGTCTTCATCCCGATCTTCACTTTTCACTGCTAGTAATGTCAACGTTGATCCAGCAGGCTCCTCTGGTCTTTGGAGTAGCTCCTCCTCTTCATCTTTAATGTGTGGAGGCTCTGGTTCCTCCTGGATCAGACTGGGGCTGCTGTCCTGTTTAGGGGAAACCTCCTCTTTACACACAACCATGTGCAGGATGCCTAGGAGCAGAAACATAGAACATGATAGTCAACACTGGATTAGGAATGGGACAATAATCGTTGTTTATCGTGATTAAAAAATCACACCCGTGTGAACTGAGTGGTGCAAGGTCTTATATAGTCTGATCAGCTATGTCAGTGACGTCACACACTAACCATAGCAACCATGCTCGTTTTTTTGGTACGAACAAACACGGGTACACGGGTACAAAGCCAGTTGTTGGAGTGGTTTGCACCACTCAAAAACAGAATGAATAGAGCGTCGCAGTCACGCCCCCTACCCAGGAAATGATTCTCTGTTCATTGTCTTGATAGACATTTCAAAAAGTATTTATTTAAAGACCTTTTAAGCCTCGTACAAAGCCAACTCTTGTCGTGACAAATCATGACAACAAACACAATTTTTTGGGCCGAACAAATAATTAGAAAGAAGAAAAAAACGGCAGGTTACAACACTTTTTTTGTTGTTTTTCTTCTTTGTAATTATTTGTTTGGTCCAAAATATTGTGTTTCTTGTCATGATTTGTCACAACTCGAGTTGACTTTGTCTGCGGCGTAACCGTCTTTAAATAAATACTTTTTGAAATGTCTATGGGGAAAATGCATTGGGAATTATTTCCTGGGCCTGGCATCGTTATGAAAGGGGGTGGGACTGCGACGCTCTATAGGCAACCAGACTATAGCTATTGCACAACTTTATTCCAGATACTTTTTTGAGGGACGCTAGTCCCTCCTATGATTTGATTGGCTGAGCAAAGTATATATTGAAGATAAATGTGAGAGCAGAAAAGTGAAGACGCCAAAAGTGATTGGCTGGAATGACATTTGTGATGATTTGGTTGGTTGAACACGGAATGTGATGTATGATGATGAATACTTATAAGAGTGCCGCTCACTTCACACGGGTGTGATGTTTGAGGGGCCTATGCCCAGAGTGGTGACATGCTTTGATCTCGCCGCAAAGCGGGGTGCTATGGGCTATAGTTCCAAACATTGGAACTATCCCATTGAGATAGAATGAGCACTTCCTCAATCCATTGTTACAATGGGAGTCAACGCTAGTGTCGCCACTCTCCTACTAGATTACTCTGATGCCCAGCTTTCCGGGTTTGTGTAAACACAAACATTGAAGACCCTGATTGGGTGGGAGATGTGCCATTGGCTGAGTATTGCGATTGTGCCACAGGGGACCCCCCTTGTATATGGCTGGTAGAAAGATCTCAGACATTGCGCATTATGCGCAATATGCGAGAGATGCAATACAGCCCGTGGCTGTTGTATGATAATAAGTGGATTTGCTTATTTCAGCTTTCAGGAAGCCGGGAATACATATTTTAATTTATTATTATTATAACTAGACCAGTGCCCGGCTGTAGCACACTGAGTCTGTAAAGATGGAAGTTGGAGATCCATGCCCCACCTGACTATGCAATACCCGTTGTACCCGTGTCAGAGTACCCGTTCCACCCATCGGTCTGTCATTTTATGCCCATATATGGAGATTTATGTGTCTGTCTCTGTGTCCCTTTATTCCGATATAAGGAACGGGTGTGTCGGTGGGGCGAACGGTTCTCTAGTTACGTGCATTACAGCCGTACACACATACTTACGTACAGAAAAGTGAAGACGTAAAAGTGAGGACGCACGGGCGCAGAGACATACCGTTCAACAAAGTATCTAAGCACAGCCGTGTTTGTTCACGACATTTTCCTTGTCCTTGTAATGTATTTGGGCCCGACGTTCTTTCTATCCATCCTGGTGTTGGTTCACTATGTTGTCGCCAAGAACGAGCTCAATATTTACAAAAACATACCACCGTCACTCTATTCTGAGTGAGCCCACAAGAAGGCCGTCGCTAGCTTTTCAGACGCCGCCCCCCTCTTGGTGACGTACACGTTTTTACACCCTATACAGTAATGACGGCTATATGCATGTCGAGATATAACCATTGTCATGATATTTTTGCTGAGAGAGAGAGAGAGAGAGAGAGAGAGAGAGAGAGCGAGAACATGAAACGTACCGAGGTGTGGGTGGTCTTCAGGTTCCTCCTGTTTAATAGAAATGTTCCTGGAAGAGTCTGGAGAGTTCATCTTCACCTGCAGTCTGGACTCCACACACTGGTCTGAAACCATGCAAGTCAACAACAATAATATTAGGTAACTCAGTTCAATTCAAAAGGAGCTGTATTGGCATGAAATAACATAAGTTGTTTACATTGCCAAAGCAAGTGTAAAAATAAATCACACCTGTGTGAAGTGAGGGGCGCTCTTATCATCTTACATCAATTACAACATAATGTTTGCTTAAAGGACCACTTCACCACTTTTCAACCTATGTTCATATAATAGGTCCTTGCTAATAATCATGATAAAAAGGCACAATTCTTTTCTACTCAGTCTGTGTCTCATAGGAGGGCTGTGGGCAGTTCAGAAACCCGTCCACCAGTGACATCATCGTTAGGCAGATTTTTTTTTAAACAATATTTTTTTACAAAAATGTTTTGATTTTTATTATCGTGAGAACGAGGCTTCCATTTTCGCATTGCAACTTTTCAGGACTAGAAAGCCTGCAGTTTCTATTAGCTTGGATTCCCCATTGATGATGTCACTGGTGGACGGATTTCTGAACTGCCCACAGCCCTCCTATGAGACACAGACCGAGTAGAAAATAATTGTGCCATTTTATCATGATTATTATTGAGGACCTATTATATGAAGATAGGTTGAAAAGTGGTGAAGTGGTCCTTTAAGCAACGGGTGCTAATGTTTGTTTTAGTCCTCAAAACAAACATTACATTTATCTTTATTGTCTGTGGCGTTTTCTTAAACAAGCATCGTTGAAAGACAAACATTAAAGCTGTATATAGGATATAAATAATAATAACAGAGCTATGCTATGCATACAGGGTATAGCCTACAGCTTTTGCGGTCACTTTAGGACAAATAGCAGCATTGTTTTCCCAAAAAATGATACCCAAAAACTCACACCCGTGTGAAGTGAGAGGCGCTCAATCATCATACATCATTTTATTCCGGCCAATGTGAATCACCTTCGTCTCCGTCAACGTTTGTTACGCAATGTCTCAAAATTGTCCATTCATTGTCAATGGCATTTAACAGTCACACACACCAGAAGCTGGACTCAAAAATCACACCTGTGTGAAGTGAGGGGTGCACTTATCATCATACATCATCTCAGTCTCAACCAATAGCACGTCTCCCACCCATTCACGCCGGCCAATCACAATTTGCGTCCTCACTGCTGTCTTCAAATCATCAATGTTTGTGTTTACATACTTTTGTCTAAAATGTTTTTGTTTAGTGTTTACACAATTTTGTCTTCAATGTTTGTGTTTACACAATTTCATCTTCAATGTTTGTGTTTACACAGACCCTCAAAGCTCAGCTGGACATAAGAAGGTATCAGCTGTTTACTAGCTCTGGTCCATAGCCCTAATGCTAATTCTGCACTGCATTAGGGCTATGGTCCAGAGCTACATGTGCAGTAGGTCTAGAGGTTTATTTACTCTTATAGTATAATAGTTCTTTACTCACTGTCTTCTCAACACGTTAGAGTGAAGATCTGGTTGCTCAAAGCTCTATCTGGGTTGTCTTCAGGTTGAAAACGGCAGACTGTCCCTCAACCCGCCCAACTGGGTTAAGAAAACGTCTGTTCACTATTATGGACGGACGAGCTTTAGCATTAGAATTAGCTAGCCCACAAAAAGCTGTCTTTTAAGCTAGGATTGCACTTCCTGTTTACTTCCGGGTTGGGAGCTAGCTAGGATAAGGCCTTCAGAATAAGAGGTTGAGACCTCGTAATTAATGTGTTCTTTTAAGTCATACATGTATTTAGAAATGCATTTATGATATGTATTTTTAAATGGCGTATACTAGAGTACTTAAATGTGCCCTAAAAGGTTTTTTACCGATTTAAAATGGCTATTGATTCCCAAATTGGACACTTAATTGGCTGCTTGGCACATTTTCCTATACCCTTGTACTGTGGAGTGTCGTCCTATTTCAGGGGTGGGTAACTTTGACGATGGAGAGGGCCACTATTTCCACACTCACTCCAGAGGGCCACATTGCATACAGGTTGGAGCAAAAATAGCCAATCTACAAGCTCAAAACGCAGTTTTTGCTATATTTTAAACATCTGCATTGTAAATTACAATAAGTCAAAACAATTAGAGTATGTAGTTGTTTTTTTGTTATCTCATAGTGTTTCTGCAGAATAAATAATGGGCCTTGATAAGAAATCAATGGCCTATAACAACAGAAATAATAGCCTACAATATTAATGCAAATCTGATCACACGTGTGTGCTTGTAATATATGTAATAGGGCCTATGTGTTATATTAAAACAATATGGTAAGTATTTAAATGAAAATATTCAACACAAAATATGTTTGTGTATTCACATTTATAAGAGTTATAACATTAACAAATGTAATATCTAAATGGATAAATGCTGTTCACTGGAGAGAATATCCCTTACAAATAGGATCCTGGACCAAAAACTCAACAGGTCTGACATATATGCACACGTTCGGGGAGACCTCCTCTACAACACCACAGCCTCAGCTAAGCGGGAGAGGTGTACAATAAAAAGTTACAGGCCCTCTAGTAAGGTCACAGGTCAAAAATGTGCCATTTCCAGTCCAGAGCGGACAATTTTCTGTTAAAAACACCACTTTTAGAAAAAAGCAGGTGTTACAATAACTCCAGAATGGAAGATGGTAAAACATTGTTTTTGTATTAGAGCCGACAACATAAGCTTTGAACCTAATCCCTCAGCACCCTGGGAACGCATTTTTCTGAAATGCTCAGCACGCTGTGTGTAAATATGATGCCATTTTGACATTTTTGCCTTTACGTAGGTTGTTAATGATATGGTCACATATAACCTCCATATTATGAAAATTGCTCAACATATGCAAGTTAGCATCTGGCGGTTTCTAAATGCTGGGGAACCATAGGCTACTCGACATTTCTAACAACTTTACGGTACTAAAAATGTCACTCACTCACTCAAAACACACACACACACACACACACACACACACACACACACACACACACACACACACACACACACACACACACACACACACACACACACACACACACACACACACACACACACACACACACACACACACTGACTATGACGTGAGTATACACTGAACAGCTCATTCGGGAGAAGATAGCTCAGGAATGAGCGAGACGGAATCGTCAAGAATTATAAAATATTATGTTTAATCCTTTCAAATCAGTGACAATATGAAAAAAAAACAAAAAAACAAGATCACCACCACTTGAATGAAAACATGGCAGAATATAAGAACAGGCAGCACATCGTTGCATGAAGAAGGCATTTCTGTGACTTCTATATTTACATCATATTTTACACATTTTTATACACAGTAAAAATATAGTCGTCCGAGCGGAGGCGGCAACCAGCAGTGGTGGAAAGTAACCAAGTACATTTACTTGAGGTATTTGTACTTTACTTGAGTATTTCCAATATTCCAATACTTTTACTATAACATTACTTCTACTCCGCACTGCATCTCGGAGCCAAATATTATTGTACTTCGACTCAAATACATTTATTTTAAAGTTCCTTTGCAGAGTATTATTACAAACACACATTAACCACTCCAGCCCCTATAGCCTATGCATTTTCGGCCATTTAAAAATAGTCGATCTACAAGCTCGCGGCGCGACGCATTGTGAGCTTGTAGATGCTATTTTCAAAACCCTTATTGAATACATATGAAAACGGGGAAATGGGACATTCTGCATAAAGAGTAGGCTACCTTTCGACGTTTGGAACATGTTGATGGCACTGTATACGTTTGTACTTTTACTCAAGTAAGATGTTTAATTCTGGACTTTGAAGTAACAAAAGAAATGTTAAAAAGTACTTTTTACCACCACTGGCAACCAGCAACAACAACAACAACTCTCTCAGGGCCATGAAAACATATCGTATTCGTCGCGGTCGGGGCAAAAACGTCGTATGTCCATATATATATATATGTTTTAACTTCACCGTACAAGTGTCACACAAACCTAGCAAAAATAAATCATTTTTTGAAATATTTTGAAGTGGTTTAGTGTTCTGTGCGAGTTTTATAAATATTCAAACAAAGACAACTTATTGACAAGAGTTTGTGACAAAAAAAATAAGAAGTCCTGACGTGGACTCGTTCATCCCCTGGGTCGCGGACGTTTTTCCTCTATGGAGAATAACATTGGGTCACCTTAGAATCGCTTCATATAAGAATTGTGGTCCAAAAATACACAAACTGTCTCTGCGGTGATATTGTCATGGGGAGGTAGCTCTGTATCGTTTAACAGTCAATCCCTCATATTTGATAGTCAAATATAGATACAGTGTCAGTGGCGTGCACAGACATTTAGAGGGGCAGGTGCTCAAGTTAAAAAAGGGCACCTTGTGCAGCGCGTGGAACCGGCCGGTTGCCTTAATCCATTTTGGGCGGGAACCCCTTTTGGTGTTAGCATTATGTTATGCTTTAGCTATTGAAAAATAGCAGATCTACAAGCTCATAGCGCGCCACTGAGTGGCGCGCTATGAGCTTGTAGGTCTGCTATTTTTGAAAAATCAAAAAAAAAAGAGAGAAAAAAATGTTTTTTTTTCTTTTTTTTTCAAAAGGGCACATTGCCAAAATGCTCTAGCACCCCCTAGTGTCTATCTGTGCACGCCACTGTACAGTGTGTATTGACTGAACATTTGACTAATTCGGTGGCAGTTAACATTGTTTTGTCACCGTCAGTTGATTCTTTATATCCATATATGCAAGTCAAACCGCTGAGATCATTTTGTTAATCTTTGGAACACAGTTCTTATTTGACGTGATACAAAAAAAAAAGAAAATGGGGAGAAGAAAGAAAACATGACCCAGGTAGGATGTGTAAATCCCGTCAGAATTCTCGGTGCGCTACAGTATAAATAATAACTACTTCACTACATTTGGAACACGTGACATTTTTACCCTCGTTTCCCGCTCGGACATAAAACGTTTTTTACAACCCCACAGCGACGATACGAGATCCGGCAAACCATCTCGTTCCGTGTGAAACATTCACGTTAGATACAAAAAAATAATAATTCTAAACGGAGCTCGTCGACCCCAGAGTTCCTTACACGGAGGGTATTGTATTCATTTATCAGAAACAAAAATGTATAAAAACAACGAAATCCCCATTCCCCTCCAAAACGAGTAAGTAATTACACGCTAATAAAAGTCTTGGACTTTTTTTTGTGTTCTCTTTTCTTTCCCCCCCTTGTAATACATTAGGTTACATTATAAATCTACGGTAACGTCATACAGTGGAAGATTCGATTCACTCCGGCCTACAAACGAAGTGCTTATAATAGTAACAATCGTATAATAAATATGCTTCTTAAGGACTAAAAACAAACGACGGCAGGCTTGTCCACGTTGCATTGGTTTAGTGTCGGTGGTGAGCAGTGTTGATTCTGACAGCACATCTTCATTTAGTCGTAGGCATAGTCTTTTGAATAGTCATCTGAAATGTTTTATGTTGACCAAAAACCATATGGTTTTAGTCGACTAAATCTACAGTTAATTCAGCCGACTGAAATGTATCTTAGCAGGCAGCGATGGATTCTTAGCTGAATGCCGAAAAGTAGCAGATCTACAAGCTCACAACGTGTCGCAGCGTGACACGTTGTGAGGTGGTACTAGATCTGCTACTTTCAGAATATGACCACACGCACGCAAAACCAAGTATAAAACGACTTAGTTCTACTGGATCTCTTCTCCACTAGTCCCTCCCTGTCAAGTTTTTATTTGTTGCCGAAATTGTCATAGTCGTCATAGCTTAGTTTTTATTTAGTTTTCGTCCGTTGAAAAAAGGTAGTCGACGAACATCTTTCGTCGTAGTTTAACACTGAACATTAACACTGTTGGTGAGAGCACACTGGCTCTCTGAGCACCTAAAAGGGTGATTAGTCTCTTGTGCCGCGACGCTTCGAGTTGTACACCAAACTATGGCGGGCCCGATCCAGATAAAAACTACACAGGGACCACACCTATAAATAGAAACAAATTAAAAACTAAACAAAGAAAAATATGTTTCTTTCTTTCTAATAATCGCTCACATCAAAGCCATCAAAAAAATGTTCTCTGGATATTTCTTATTTAAGCGTGTGCCTGTTAACGAGGTTTGCAGAGACGGTACATAAACTTATAAGCCTAACTTATACAGGACATATTTTCTCGACCTTTTTGAAGGTTTCAAGGAGCCTTATAGTTTGATATGATATGTATTAGATCAGTGGTTCCCAATCCTTTCAGGTCGAGACCCAAAAGAGAGAGATTAGACCCAAAACAAAGATAGACCACGTTGTGAGCTTGTAGATCTGCCATTTTCACTGTAATCCTTAAACGTTTGTTTTCTCATTTATGGAATTAATGTCGCTTATTTTGTTTTTCCTGAATGTTTTTTTTTTTTTTGTAAATGTTTTGAAATAATAAACAAAATGTAGGAAACCAAAACTAATGAAGGAACCCATACATACAGTATGGGTCCGCAAACCACAAATGGGTCCCGACCCAGTGTTTTGGGAACCGTATTATCTCCATGTCCTTCTCAAAGGAACCGTAACATCTCCATGTCCTTCTCAAAGGAACCGTAACATCTCCATGTCCTTCTCAAAGGATCGACGCGTTGTCGTTACACGGTGACCCTAAACCCTTTCACACGTAAAGAGCAGCGAACACTGTTGGCCTCGTAGAATAAAAGGCACGGGTAAACCTGGACGAATCACCCCCAGAGAGGCGTTAAGCGATTCTAAGTGAGTTAAGTGGGTTTTGAAACTGCTTGCTGCTGGAACCAGCATTTTTTGCACGGTTTATATATGTTCCAAGGCCGAACGAACCCATGGAATTTACAAAAGAATAAGAATAAAACAAACATTCTTATCTGTCTGCGATTCTGTCAGAAAATCCTTTTTTCCCCTTCTCTCAATCCTGGTTCATATACTTGGGTCATGCGGCGGAAATAGCAGATCTATAAGCTCCCAACGCATCGCACCGCGGCACGTTGTGAGCTTATTAGATCTGCTATTTTTCGGCATTGGTACACTGCCATCTTACGACCAAGTAACAATTCAGGCTTTTAAAAAAAATACATATCACGACTCGATGAGAACAGCATGGATTGAACCAGAGATGCACTTGAGGAAAAAAAATGAAAAAAATAAAATACAAAAAATAAAACATACAATACTTAAGCTTGGCACACATAGGGCCTGTAGACACAGAAACACAGTCTAAATTCAGTCCACATTCTAATGTTTTACATTCTAGAAACCGCTGGTTCCCATGCATGCCCGCCCTCGGCAGCTTTGTTAAGTTCCAAACATGGCAAGTCAAGGAAAACGGCTTCTTTCTTATCGTCTGATGATGTATGAACAAACTGGGCCTGGTAAGATTATACCTGTATATATATATATATATATATATATATATATATATATATATATATATATATATATGGCCGGCCCCCACCGCAGAAAATTCAGTCATCTTTTTTGTGTTCGTTGTCCAGTCATTCTAAAGATAAGAAATGCATAATATGACTACTGTCAAACAGCAGCACCTGTTTTGCAGAAACAGATTTTGTGTTCAGAGTTAAAAATACGAGAAAAAAAGGGGTTTGCTGTGCGTGAAGAAGATGGTTGGAGGAGTTAGTTTGTTTTAAGAGGGGGAACTTCAACCGTGAAGAAGATGGTTGGAGGAGTTAGTTTGTTTTAAGAGAAGATGGTTGGAGGAGTTAGTTTGTTTTAAGAGGGGGAACTTCAACCGATAAGAGTGTGAATCCTATATCGGTTTCTGTTGTGTTTTGGCTGGCGGTGATCGTTTCATCGCGGAGAAAGCGAGCGGTCAGCGCGCACGCACACACACGCGCACGCACACACACCTGCCCATATCAGACAGAGCGACAGGGATTCAGGGTGTAATGGATATCAGGCAAAGTTTCTCTTTAACAAAGTTATTTGTTAATATGGAGTTTTAAACCCAGAAAAGAAGTGAGTGGAAAAAATAAATAATAATACTGTAACTTCTGGACCAATTCCAGGCTGTGAAATGTACTGGGACCCGGGCAGCTTTGAACTCTAATGTACTGCGACCCGGGCAGCTTTGAACTCTAATGTACTGCTGCGACCGGGCAGCTTTGAACTCTAATGTACTGGGACCCGGGCAGCTTTGAACTCTAATGTACTGCGACCCGGGCAGCTTTGAACTCTAATGTACGGCGACCCGGGCAGCTTTGAACTCTAATGTACTGGGACCCGGGCAGCTTTGAACTCTAATGTACTGGGACCCGGGCAGCTTTGAACTCTAATGTACGGCGACCCGGGCAGCTTTGAACTCTAATGTACTGCGACCCGGGCAGCTTTGAACTCTAATGTACGGCGACCCGGGCAGCTTTGAACTCTAATGTACGGCGACCCGGGCAGCTTTGAACTCTAATGTACGGCGACCCGGGCAGCTTTGAACTCTAATGTACTGCGACCCGGGAAGCTTTGAACTCTAATGTACGGCGACCCGGGCAGCTTTGAACTCTAATGTACTGCGACCCGGACAGCTTTGAACTCTAATGCGACCCGTACAGCTTTGAACTCTAATTGAAATGTACTGCGACCCGGACAGCTTTGAACTCTAATTGCAGTGGTTCTCAAAGTGTGGTCCACGGACCCTCAGGAGTTACTAGAGGGGGTTCCAAATGGACCCTTTGTAGGTGTGTAACTCTGAGAGTGTATACATGGAACCAAATGGACCCGTACGGGTCTGTAACTCTGAGTGTGTGTGTGTACACATGGAACCAAATGAACCCTTACATTACAACTCTGTAACTCAGAGTGTGTACACATGGAACCAAATGGACCCTTACATTACAACTCTGTAACTCAGAGTGTGTACACATGGAACCAAATGGACCCTTACATTACAAGTCTGTAACTCTGAGAGTGTGTACACATGGACCCAAAATGGACGCTTACGGGTCTGTAACTCTTGAGAGTGTACTGTAGTGTACACTGGAACCAAATGGACCCTTTACAGGTCTGTAACGCTGAGAGCTGATTCGGACCCCCGCCCTGCCAGGCCAATGTGCTTATCATAACGCTGGGTTATATAAAATCTATAAAATGTGAAAGTGTTGTTTACACAGGGCCATTGTTGCTCACAGCAGCCTGACTCACTGGCTCCCCCTGGTGGAACACTACGCCAAACTCTGTATAATATTATACCCTGTTGCACAGCTAAGTATGAATCAGGCTTAAAACAATATGAAAATATAAATGACTAATAAAACTTTTAAGAAGAGAGCTTTTTAAAACAACGTATGGGATAAAAAGTAGTACTTTAGACGCCCCTCCCGTCTCCAAAAAAAATGTGCCGGTATATGTAAAACACTCTAGAATGATTGGTTTTATTTGTTTGTTTGTTTGTCTACCCCTGTGAGCAGTACGCAACCATCGTCCGTCCGTCCGTCCGTCCGTCCGTCCGTCCGTCGAATATCGTGAAACACATTTAAGTTGACGATTAACCCATTTTGGGCGGGAACCCCTTTTGGTGTTTTAAGCATTATGTTATACTTTAGCCATTGCAAAATAGTAGATCTACAAGCTCATAGCACGGCACCGAGTGCCACACTACGAGCTTGTAGATCTGCTATTTTTGAAAAATCGTGAAAATGTGGCGCAAATCTTTGAATATATAGTCAATGTTTTTAACTCAAATCTTTGCTTCTGGGGGGGGGGGGGGGGGGGTCCCTGGAACAACATATTTTCAGATGGGGGACGGCAGCAATTACATATAGTTTTGTGGGTCCTTGACATGAAAATGTTGGAGAACGACTGACATAGAAACATGGGTTTTTCAGAAAACAAAAAAATATAAGGTTTTCTTAATTTTCTGGAAAATGTATAATTATTTGTCATTTTCAGAAAAATTAACATTTTGTTGTTTTCTTCCCGAGAGCAGAGATGTGAGAGATTCTACGAATGAGCTGTGCTCTACTTGGGACTAGAAGTGCTCCGATCAATCGGCCACAGATTTAAACCGGCCCGATTTCCAACTCCAAATGACCCGATACGGCGATCTGCAATTTACCCGATATCGAGAAACCGATATTTTATACAATTCAAGTGGTATAAAAGTCAATCTGATATATAGTATACTATCGTTTTGCATCTTTGTGACAGGCCTAAACATTCTTCCCTTCCTCGCGCACACGCACATGCGCGCACACGCACACGCACACGCACGCACACACGCACACACACACACACACACACACACACACACACACACACACACACACACACACACACACACACACACACACACACACACACACACACACACACACACACACACACGCACGCGAAGAGTTTTGACGTGGGTTTTGACATTATACAAATTTGGGAAATATTCAAAATGTTCCCCTCACGCACAAGATCCGTATCGGCCGATGGTGGGAAAAGATATGGGTGATGGGGACCGGTCCCTGATCGGATCGGAGCACCCCTAGGACATGGGGACCGGTCCCTGATCGGATCGGAGCACCCCTAGGACATGGGGACTGGTCCCTGATCGGATCGGAGGACCCCTAGGACATGGGGACCGGTCCCTGATCGGATCGGAGCACCCCTAGGACATGGGGACCGGTCCCTGATCGGATCGGAGCACCCCTAGGACATGGGGACCGGTCCCTGATCGGATCGGAGCACCCCTAGGACATGGGGACCGGTCCCTGATCGGATCGGAGCACCCCTAGGACATGGGGACCGGTCCCTGATCGGATCGGAGCACCCCTAGGACATGGGGACCGGTCCCTGATCGGATCGGAGCACCCCTAGGACATGGGGACCGGTCCCTGATCGGATCGGAGCACCCCTAGGACATGGGGACCGGTCCCTGATCGGATCGGAGCACCCCTAGGACATGGGGACCGGTCCCTGATCGGATCGGAGCACCCCTGGGACATGGGGACCGGTCCCTGATCGGATCGGAGCACCCCTGGGACATGGGGACCGGTCCCTGATCGGATCGGAGCACCCCTGGGACATGGGGACCGGTCCCTGATCGGATCGGAGCACCCCTGGGACATGGGGACCGGTCCCTGATCGTATCGGAGCACCCCTAGGACATGGGGACCGGTCCCTGATCGGATCGGAGCACCCCTAGGACATGGGGACCGGTCCCTGATCGGATCGGAGCACCCCTAGGACATGGGGACCGGTCCCTGATCGGATCGGAGCACCCCTAGGACATGGGGACCGGTCCCTGATCGGATCGGAGCACCCCTAGGACATGGGGACCGGTCCCTGATCGGATCGGAGCACCCCTGGGACATGGGGACCGGTCCCTGATCGGATCGGAGCACCCCTAGGGCTGTGCTCTCCTCCGTAATCCCTTATTTAGCCTGATTCACACTTAGTCGCTCGCCGAAACCAGCCGATCCACGAGCTCACAACAACGCTATGAGCTCGTTGGAGCAGGCTCTTTTTTGTCTTGTTCCGTTTATCCCGGGCTGTGCTCTCCGTGAAAAGGTCCTGTGGTAAAAAAAAAAAATAACGCCGATCTATAGAGGTTGCTCTGGTGCCAAGAGCACTCTTGGTTAACCCATTCAGGCCTGACCTCAAAAAATTAAAAATAATCTTCTAAATCCTCCAGTTTTCTGAAATAAATATTTTCACGATTTTTCAAAAAAATAGCAGACATACAAGCTCGTAGCGCGCCACCGAGTGGCGCGCTACGAGCTTGTAGATCTGCTATTTTTCAATAGCTAAATTATAACATAATGTTTAAAACACCAAAAGGGGTTCCCGCCCAAAATGGGTTAAATTCAAAGCACCCTCGACGATGCAGATTAAACCGGTTTGGGTTGGGACTCGACGCGGGAGCACCCTTGGCCGTTGACCATAGATCGGCACCCCCCCCCCCCCCCTGAAATAACGTGAAGTCGGGCGGCCGTCCCGGATTCAGAGGCCCTTTGTGAAGCAGCATACCCTGAGTACCCCCCCCCCCCCCCCCACCAATGGATAGTCTCCTCCTCCGCTTACGCCTCTTGCAGGTGTAGAGGAAAAAGAGAGAGAGAGTATACATTGGCTGTGGATGAGTGACTCTCTCTCTCTCTCTCTCTCCCTCTCTCTCTGTGTGTCTTTATGTCTCTCGCCAAACCTCTTCTTCTCTTCCAGAAGTGTTGAGTTCAAGTTGATTTCCTCGTAGATCCAGCATTCATTTTCTCCCCTTATTCTTCTTCTTCTTTTTTACTGTGGAGAGAGAGAGAGAGACGTACAAATTCACCCTTTGTCAAGTCCCGCCCCTGGTTGTGCCCCTCTTCGCACCCATTGTTTGCCGTTTCGTGGTTGGACAAAAATCCTCTCTCCATCCACTACCATTGAAATAACATGTTTTTCAGTTGCTTCGTATTGATATTTTGTGCGTTCAATTCTTATTTTAAACTTGGTGTCAGTAAAAAGGAACATCAAAGGTGCAGCATGGTGACTGGGCATATCATGTTTGTTTTTAGTTTTTTCCAAAAAAAGATGTTTTAGCAAATTCAACATAAACAAGGCGGAACCAGGGCGGAACAAGGCAGAAAGAGCCTGCTGGTTAGTCAGTCAGGGACCAATCAGAAGGCTGACATAGGGTGAATGATCTTTTTTACATGCCACCATTCACTTTTATTGAGCTCCTAACATCGTCGCTCACCTCATGGACAAAATCTTATCCAAAGTCAACACAACATTCTTTAGTTTTGGGTCTGAGAGGCTAAAGGTCATCAGATGGTGGTTCCATGGCCCAAACGGGTCTGAGAGGCTAAATGTCATCAGATGGTGGTTCCGTGGCTCAAACGGGTCTGAGAGGCTAAATGTCATCAGATGGTGGTTCCGTGGCTCAAACGGGTCTGAGAGGCTAAATGTCATCAGATGGTGGTCCGTGGCTCAAACGGGTCTGAGAGGCTAAATGTCATCAGATGGTGGTTCCGTGGCTCAAACGGGTCTGAGAGGCTAAATGTCATCAGATGGTGGTTCCGTGGCTCAAACGGGTCTGAGAGGCTGAATGTCATCAGATGGTGGTCCGTGGCTCAAACGGGTCTGAGAGGCTAAATGTCATCAGATGGTGGTCCGTGGCCCAAACGGGTCTGAGAGGCTAAATGTCATCAGATGGTGGTTCCGTGGCCCAAACGGGTCTGAGAGGCTAAATGTCATCAGATGGTGGTTCCGTGGCTCAAACGGGTCTGAGAGGCTAAATGTCATCAGATGGTGGTTCCGTGGCCCAAACGGGTCTGAGAGGCTAAATGTCATCAGATGGTGGTTCCGTGGCTCAAATGTGGAATAATTAATGGACCTTGGTATGAAAAGGGTTGAAAACCACCGCAGTAAAGACTTGAGAACCACTGGTTTACACAACGGTAAACTGGTCTAAACACCAAGAACACTGGTTTACACAACGGTAAACTGGTCTAAACACCAAGAACCACTGGTTTACACAACGGTAAACTGGTCTAAACACCAAGAACACTGCTCAAACATATCCTTAGTTCAAATGTAACCAAATAGACCCTTTCCAGGCATTTTGGCACACTCAAGAGTTAAATGAATAAAATGGTAAATGGTGCATTTATATAGCGCCTTATTATCCAAGGCGCTTTACAGAGATTGTGCATCAATTCACCCATTCACACACATTCATACACCGATGGCGGCGGAAACCTGCACATCAGGAGCATTTGGGTTCAGAGTCTTGCTCAAGGACACTTCAACACTAACTCTGGGGGAGTCCGCGTTCGATGAATACTGTGTGTGTGTGTGTGTGTGTGTGTGTGTGCGTGCGTGCGTGCGTGCGTGCGTGTCTTACAAAGCAGATCTCAGTCTCAGGGATGATGTCAGACAGTGAGATGACGTCTTCCTGTCCAGACAGATTGTCTGCATTGTCCAGCATGGCCTCTTCTCCCACACTGCCCCCATGTGGACACAGAAAGAAACACAATAGGAAAGAAATCAAGAGTTAAAAAGATCTACAGCAGTGGTTTTCAACCCTTTTTCATATCACGGTCCATTATGCATTCAGCATCTGAGCCATGCGGACCACCGTTTGTGATTTGACTGAGGGTCTGCCATTGGATTCTTTTGAATTTGAAAAGCAGGGAATCATAGCTTCAAATTGACATATTGGTTGTTCAGTTTGACCCACCAGTTTTGGAGATGTGGCTTATAGAGTAATGTCTTGCAGAAAAACAGCGAGTTGAGAAAAAAGGCTTGAAAGGTTCACTTCTGTAGACTAACATTACACCTAGCTACTAGCTCTGGTCCATAGCCTTCTACTGCTTCTACCATTCTGCCCTGCAGTATATGCTATGGGACTTCCATGGGTTTTAAATCTCAAATCGAAATCAGACCAGCCTCTCCTCTTTAGTGGAAATCTCACGAACGTTTGACCTACTCACCAATACAAGACGGGTCAATAGAAAGCCTACTGTCCTTAGTGGACGCACTCTGAGCCCCCCACCACACGTATAAACGTAGCCGCAATTTGCAACTCTAGATTTTTTTATAATGGGATGAATCTAGAGTTGCAATACCCTCCATTGACTCCCCACTCAACATTTTGCGTTTGCGATCTGCTTGTCTTAAACGACGTTAAACTCACCAACATTGCAGCTGTAGTCCAAGCTTGAATTATTCTCTTTCAATCTGCAAAGCTTGTTTTTCATAAAATCCCCCGTAGACATGTTATGAGCTACTTTCTGTCAAGAAATTCTGTGCAAGTGATTATTTTTCTAAGTGCTGGAGTTTGGAAGCGCTCGTCGTAAGTCACTGAACGTCCCTGCATGCATCTGATTCGCATTTGCACATAATGCAGGAGGCAGCAGCGCGACCCCTTAATACAAACGAGCGCTTCCAAACTCCAACATTTCTTCTTCTTGACAGAAAGTAGCTCATAACATGTGAAATGAAATGAAATGAAATCTATATTTACCCAGGGTATCTGGGCTAAGCTCAAGAACTTGTTTCCAGCCAGGCCCTGCTCATAGAACACATTTCATCGTAGTGGTTGATGCCTTGTTCAAGGGCACTTCAGCGGTGGTAATTTTAACATGTCGGACGGCTGATTCGAACTAGGAACCTTCCGGTATCAAGACCGCGCCGCTATCCGTTCGGCCACCGCTGCCACACATGTCTACGGGGGATTTTTATGAAAAACAAGCTTTGCAGATTGAAAGAGAATAATTCAAGCTTGGACTACAGCTGCAATGTTGGTGAGTTTAACGTTGTTTAAGACAAGCAGATCGCAAACGCAAAATGATGAGTGGGGAGTCAATGGAGGGTATTGCAACTCTAGATTCATCCCATTATAAACGGTACTTTTACCAGAAAGGGATTTTTTTTCACCGGAGGAAAAATATTCTCTATGAGGCAGTTCTCTGGGCAATATCGGTAGAGGGCGCATTGGAGTAACTACAAGTATTTTTGTCCCGGTGGAAACTAAATCCCTTTTTGGCCAAAAAGTACCGTTTATACGTGTGGTGGGGGGCTGCCTTTTTTATTTTATTTTTTTTCTAAATGAGTTAATAGCGCATTAACTCATTTAGAAAAAAAATAAAATAAAAAAAGTTTTTCTCTTCTGGTGAAAAGCTGGAATTTGCGCGATGACAGGCCCTCAGTCAAATCTGGTCACATTTGATGAGATTTAGCCTCTCAGACCCAAAACTAAAGAACATGTTGGTGTCGTTGGATATGATTTTGATGTGGTACCATAGCAGAGATAACAGGTTGAGCAAAGATATATAGAAAAATCTACATTCTCTAATTGTGAAGACATCGTGTAAATTAAGTAATGCAGATGTTTAACAATAATCTAACGTTTCCGAGAGCGTACAATGAAACCAAATGGATTTGGTTCCATTTCTACACTCTCGATAGTTAACCCATGTTTTAAACATTATGTTATAATTTAGCTATTGAAAAATAACTGATACAGAAACATGAGGTTTTTCAGAAAAAAATACATTTTAAAAATACATTTTTTAAATTTTGACGTCAGGCCTAAATGGGTTAAAGGCAAATGAATGAACTTTAAATAACATCCCATCATGCTACCTTTGAGAAGAACCGTGTTCCACTTCTGTGTTGGCTGACTTATGAACCTCTACGCCCACAGACCTAGAGAGAGAGACATAGAGATACAGAGAGAGAGAGAGAGAGAGACAGAGAGACGGAGAGAGAGAGGAGAGAGACAGAGAGAGAGAGACAGAGAGAGAGATACAGAGAGACAGAGAGATAGATACAGAGAGACAGAGATACAGAGACAGAGAGAGAGAGAGAGAGAGAGAGAGAGAGAGAGAGAGAGAGAGGAGAGAGACAGAGAGAGAGAGAGAGAGGAGAGAGACAGAGAGAGAGAGAGGAGAGAGACAGAGAGAGAGACATAGAGATACAGAGAGAGAGAGAGAGAGAGAGAGAGAGAGAGATACAGAGAGAGAGATACAGAGAGACAGAGGAGAGATACAGAGACAGATACATATACCAATGTTAATAAAACTATCTTAAATTCCATGAATATATTACCGTTTCACTTTTTACTATGGCAAAGTCTTTTTTGTGCAAAGTTTACAGGGGATTGGCCTGGGCAGTGGCTCAGCGGTCCAGGCACCTTGGCCGGTAATCCAGTCTGGCAGTGTGCCGTGGGTTCGACTCCCGATCCCGACGGCCTTTACTGCATGTCACTCCCCCATCTCTCTACCCCATTTCCTGTCAGCCTACTGTCTGTCCCTCTATAAAAAAATAAAAATAAAAGCGAAAGCCACAAAAAAAAAACATTCAATTTTTTTTACAGGGGATTACTTCGGGTCCCCAGTTCAAATTTGATTGTTTTGTTCTGTTTTGTTTGAACCTATAGTTCAAATAGGTTTCAGTACCGTAGTGGAGGTGAGGAGGGGGCTACAGTACCGTAGTGGAGGTGAGGAGGGGGCTACAGTACCGTAGTGGAGGTGAGGAGGGGGCTACAGTACCGTAGTGGAGGTGAGGAGGGGGCTACAGTACCGTAGTGGAGGTGAGGAGGGGGCTACAGTACCGTAGTGGAGGTGAGGAGGGGGCTACAGTACCGTAGTGGAGGTGAGGAGGGGGCTACAGTACCGTAGTGGAGGTGAGGAGGGGGCTACAGTACCGTAGTGGAGGTGAGGAGGGGGCTACAGTGAGGAGGGGGCTACAGTACCGTAGTGGAGGTGAGGAGGGGGCTACAGTACCGTAGTGGAGGTGAGGAGGGGGCTACAGTACCGTAGTGGAGGTGAGGAGGGGGCTACAGTACCGTAGTGGAGGTGAGGAGGGGGCTACAGTACCGTAGTGGAGGTGAGGAGGGGGCTACAGTACCGTAGTGGAGGTGAGGAGGGGGCTACAGTACCGTAGTGGAGGTGAGGAGGGGGCTACAGTACCGTAGTGGAGGTGAGGAGGGGGCTACAGTGAGGAGGGGGCTACAGTACCGTAGTGGAGGTGAGGAGGGGGCTACAGTACCGTAGTGGAGGTGAGGAGGGGGCTACAGTACCGTAGTGGAGGTGAGGAGGGGGCTACAGTACCGTAGTGGAGGTGAGGAGGGGGCCAGTCCATTGCTGCCTAGAGATGAGGTGGACAGGTTGACCTCGGGGTCGCCGCCGGTACTTCCTGCTTGAGGGGGAGGGGTCCTGGGAACCAGGTCTGGTCTGCCCGACTGCAACTCTGTGTTGGGGGGGGGGGGGGGGGACAACGACAGGGTTAAATTAAAAGGACACATTTTTGAGTGGTGTAAACCACTCCTACAACTGGCTTTTGTGTGCATAAAAAAATGACCATGGTTGCTATGTTCAAAATAATTTCTGACGTAATTAAATCACACCCGGGTGAACTGGATGACCGTAGCAACCGTGGTCATTTTCTCTGCACAGAAAAAGCCAGTTGTGAAATCACATCCGGGTGTGATTTCATTACGTCAGATCAGAGCTGATCAGGCTACATAATACCTTACCTTATTTCATTACGTCAGACATTACGTCAGACCACAGCTGATCATGCTATATAAAACCTTACACCACTCAGTTCACACGGGTGTGATTTTTTTGTTGTAGTCATAGTCTTTTGAATAAAATGTCAGTTAGTGTAATCATCTGAAAAGTTGTAGTTTTCTGATGAAGGTCTAATCGACCGAAACGTCGACCCAATAAAGAGCAGTGTCTGACAGTGTGTGTTTTCTTTGTTTTTCAAAGATACCCTTTTTAAAATATGCTCTACGCACCTGTCACTAGCCTTCATTTGCTAAAAAAGTACACTTGCACCTGCATTAAAAAAAAAAAAAGCCCGATCCAACAAGCTCATAGCGTTGTTGTGAGCTCGTAGATCGGCTGGTTTCGGCGAGTGACTAAAAGTACACTTGAACTGAAATGGTTCTTTGTCTCCACTCTTGACTCCCCTCGCTCTCAGTGCTTCTGTAGTGACTGTGGTAGAGCAGTGTGTGTGTGCGTGTGCGCGTGCGTACCTGCGTCTCCCTCGGTGTCGATGCTCCTGTAGTGACTGTGGTAGAGCAGTGTGTGTGTGCGCGTGCGTGTGCGTGTGCGCGTGCGTGCGTACCTGCGTCTCCCTCGGTGTCGATGCTCCTGTAGTGACTGTGGTAGAGCAGTCTGGGGTCTCCCGTGGCGTACGTCAGGGGCGCGGGGTCTCCCGCCCCGTAGGTTAGGGGCGTGTGAGCGTTGAGCGTGGGGTTCCTCCTCAGACCGCCGGGGGCGCCGCCTCCTCGACCCTTCTTGGACGGAGAGGGCCTCACTGAACGAGGAAGAAGGACACGCCGTCAATAACACCACCACCACCACCACCACCACCCACTGCACCGTAGCTCATACGTAGCTCGACTAATGCATGTCAAACTGGGGGTCCTTGAAATTAAACGGGTTGAGAATCTCTGCTAGAGCCGTAAAATCCTCTCGTATGGGGTTCCCTGGGGGTTAAGGGAGAGGTGGGGCTATGGCGTCATCGGTTCTGGAAAGATGCGTATTTGTTGCGTTACACGCAGAGACGCAAGGGTGGCGTCTTCAGACTTGTTCACTCTGGGACCCGGATTTTAAAAAATGAGGGTATTCGGGCACCCAAAACACGTTGCGTTATGTTACGAATCATGTTTAGAGCGGACGTAGAATACACACATCGACAGGCTGGGTGCTGGCCTGGCTAAAGAGACTTCAGTAGATGATGGATGAAGATCAAATAGATCGAAACGTTGTCAGATTGCTCAATAAAGAAAGTATTTTTGAGTGGTGCAACCACTCCAAGGAACAGCTTTGTCCCGGTGGGACTATGGGACTATGTTTAGAGTACCAATAGGGGGTGCTGTTGCAACACTCACTTCAGACTGGTCTGATTTTTGTACCTATGGTGCATGTGCGGGCTCCATCCATCATCTAATGAATAATGTTTAGAGCATGTTATGGGATCATGTTTAGAGCATGTCACTTACATGGGATCTTCTTAAAGGCAGTGTTACACATGAACTGCTGGAAGCGCTCAGCGTAGAAGCCAGGCCTGTGGACTGACACTGTGTCCTGCGCACGAACACGCACGCACACACACACACACACACACACACACACACACACACACACACACACACACACACACACACACACACACACACACACACACACACACACACACACACACACACACACACACACACACACACACACACACACACACACACACACACACACACACACACACACACACACACACACACACACACACATATTATTTTCTAATAATGTACATATTTTTTAATCAGGAGACCACAAGGTAATACATGTAATTCCCCCATCTCCTTTGTACATATAGCGTTTGTATTTGTTGTGTAAATACTTTTATATGTTGATGAATTTAATACATTGGACCACAATGGAAACAAGTCCCCAGGACTTTTAGCCTGTGCTTACCCCATCATGGACCAGGGCCTTCCACGAGTGTTCCAATTTCTTGATGAATCTAAACCAAATGACATAAAAAATATATAAATCACAGTTATGACAGATATTACCTCTATTGTATCCGTCTACATCATTGATGACATGCTTTTGTCAATGATTATATTGAGTAAAGAGACCTAAAGTCATAGAATCAGGAAAATAAGTAGTTCTCGCCGCGGGGACAAACATCTTTCAGTTGTCTATTCCAGTGGTTTTCAACAAGTCTAGTCCATGGCTGGATGCATCTTCATGGTGTAATGACACACACTTTACTTCATTTGATTATTTAGACGGGACGTTTCATATGAACACTCCGAACGCCCAGGACAAAGTTCTTTGTCCTTTCTATTAATAACGCCCGTCGCCCAGGACGAAGTATTATCCAAAAGACGAAGTTTATTGATACGAGAACAGATCGCATGGCTGTATACCCCAGGCGCGCCTCCTGGGCTCTCCTCGGTGACGCGCAAGAGTGAGACGTCATCGAAAAACTCCCTCCTCTGTTTAGCTGATGAAAACGAAAATCTTAAAACGTTCATAACTCCCGATCTAAATCATCCCGTCTTTTTCTGAAAAAAGATCCTGTGTTAGACGGCGCTCCGCGGTCCAGTCGCTAGTCTCGATAGATTTATTCTTGTCTCCCGTTGTTGTCGATCGATTCTAGAGTGCTGTGGCTATTGTTGCTACACAACATCATGAACTTCCGGCCGGTCCGTCCGGAAAAGGCGTCCGTGTTTATAAATCAACTGGGCGCATGAATGTAATGGATTAAATAGTTCCGGGCAATTAAAGTGTTTGGACATACACCGGATTTAGCAGCACTGACCTGTAGGACTGCAGGATGTCGATGATTCCGATGTACACCAGCATCCTCTCTCCTTTGGTGTTACGCGCTGGGATGCCCCCCATGCTGGGAATGATAATGGTCACAGTTAGGTGTTTTTACCATCCCTAGTTTTTTTCTTTATTTTTTTTCCCCCAACTCTACCACTGGTTGTTGGGTCTAAAAACACCTCATCACCGAAAAACTGTGAGTATGAATAGGCCTTTAGTTTCTTTCACACGGGTGAGTCTTTTTTATTTTAGAATTGGCTTCTAAATGAGACAGTTTTCTGGAAAAACAATGTTTCTATATCAGTGGTTCTCAAACTTTTTTATGTCAAGGAGCCCCACAATTACATGTATTTGGCCGCCGACCCCCATCTCAAAATATGTTGTTCCAGGGACCCCCCCCCCCCAGAAGCAAAGATTTGAGTTAAAAACGTTCGCTCTGAAAGAATATATATTCAAAGATTTGTGCCACATTTTCGAGAATTTAAAATAAATAGCAGATCTGCCGCGCTATGAGCTTGTAGATCTGCTATTTTTCAACAGCTAAAGCATAACATAATGCTTAAAACACCAAAAGGGGTTCCCGCCCAGAATGGCAGAATGGGTTAAGGTGGACGCAAGCGCTGGCACAGCTCAACTACACTTCTGCTACCACCTAGCGAGCGGCACAGAAATAATTTGACCTCATTCAATGCCACAGGACGCCTTTTGACGCCTGCCAATGACGCCTGCCAATGACGCCTTATGACGTCTTTAAGACACGCTAAAACAGTGGCACCTGCTCAACACCTGGTGTCCACCAGGTGGCACTGAATGAGTTTTTCATTAAATGTATGGTCAGTGACGTAGATAGAACAGACTCACTGGTCCTCTGACTCCATGGCTCCCTTCCCCCTTGCCTCCCCCTGGATGGACTCCATGGCCGTGCAGTACAGGCTCTTCTGGGCCTGGGGCCGCCGCAGCTGGTCCGGGGTCACGGCCCCTCCGCCGCCCCCTCCCTCCGACCCCCCGCCGCTGTCCCCCGAATGTCCACCTCCTCCCCCGCCCCCTCCTCCCCCTCCCCCCACGCCCCGCTCCTTCTCCCGGCTGGCCTGGTCCAGGTTGTGGATGCCCATCAGCAGGCTGTAGTCCATGATCTTGAAGCTCTGCAGCAGCTGAAACACGACACAACACAATCAGCTTTATTGTCATACATTTGCACAGTAAAAGAGAGATTTAATTGTTGCGTGCATCGTTCCCGTCGTATCGTTATTTCCATAGAAAAGAAAAGGGGAGACGAAGAAGGCCCAGGTTTAAAGGTGTAGTGAAATGAAAAATACGTTTTTCACACTTTTAGACCATATCCGTGGTCATCATATGGGCACACCTAACAACGGATGCCAAAAAATGGGAAATTCTCATTGTTGTGTTTTTATATCAAAAGTCCATACAAATATAATTTGTATTACTTCCTGAAAACGAAAATGTTCTGCGTGATGACGTGTCGAGGCCCACATCGATAAAAGCCAATAGAAATGAAGCTCACCCGTTTAATTCCCCATATGTGCGCATCCGTGCAGCACAGCTGCTATTGATTACAGAAATCCTCCGTTTTTATTCCCATTCAAGATAACATCCAGACAGTGTATTACTCGGTTTCAACTTAATCATCACGCTAAAATATGTATCGGAAAACATTATAGGGTAGAAATAAGACACATAACAGTAAACTGGTACAGCTGGCCGTCTATCTGATTTGTAAACAAACACACAGCATGCTGCTGCGTATAGCATAGCAACCGTCCCTAGCTACCGTCCCATCGCCTGAAGGGATGCGACGCTCTGATTCGTTCAGAAACTTCCGACCGGTGTTTCAACTTGAAACCGTTTGAAACTTCTAAATAAAAGTCCACCATTTCCGTTGCACTGCACCTTTAAAGGAGATCAAGGAAAAAAATAAAACACAAATTTGGCCATAAAGCCATAGCCGAAGGAGTGTTTTTCGTGCAAAACTAATGCTGGCATTGAAACATTATGAAGTGTGACACTTCTTTTTCAATTGCTAAAGTATCACATAATGCTTTAAAACACCAAAAAGGGGTTCCTGCCCCAAAATGGGTTAGTGTCTCTCTCTCACCAAACAGTCTAGTCTAGGTTAATGTCTCTCTATCTCTCTCTCACCAGACAGTCTAGTCTAGGTTAATGTCTCTCTATCTCTCTCTCACCAAACAGTCTAGTCTAGGTTAATGTCTCTCTATCTCTCTCTCACCAGACAGTCTAGTCTAGGTTAGTGTCTCTCTATCTCTCTCTCACCAGACAGTCTAGTCTAGGTTAATGTCTCTCTCTCACCAGACAGTCTAGTCTAGGTTAGTGTCTCTCTATCTCTCTCTCTCACCAGACAGTCTAGTCTAGGTTAGTGTCTCTCTATCTCTCTCTCACCAGACAGTCTAGTCTAGGTTAATGTCTCTCTCTCTCTCTCTCACCAGACAGTCTAGTCTAGGTTAATGTCTCTCTCTCTCTCTCTCTCTCACCAGACAGTCTAGTCTAGGTTAATGTCTCTCTCTCTCTCTCTCACCAAACAGTCTAGTCTAATTGAATGTCTCTCTCTCTCTCTCACCAGACAGTCTAGTCTAGGTTAATGTCTCTCTCTCTCACCAGACAGTCTAGTCTAGGTTAATGTCTCTCTCTCACCAGACAGTCTAGTCTAGGTTAATGTCTCTCTATCTCTCTCTCACCAGACAGTCTAGTCTAGGTTAATGTCTCTCTCTCTCTCGCTCTCTCTCACCAGACAGTCTAGTCTAGGTTAATGTCTCTCTATCTCTCTCTCACCAGACAGTCTAGTCTAGTTAATGTCTCTCTCTCACCAGACAGTCTAGTCTAGGTTAATGTCTCTCTCTCTCACCAGACAGTCTAGTCTAGGTTAATGTCTCTCTATCTCTCTCTCACCAGACAGTCTAGTCTAGGTTAATGTCTCTCTCTCTCTCGCTCTCTCTCACCAGACAGTCTAGTCTAGGTTAATGTCTCTCTCTCTCTCGCTCTCTCTCACCAGACAGTCTAGTCTAGGTTAATGTCTCTCTATATCTCTATCTCACCAGACAGTCTAGTCTAGGTTAATGTCTCTCTCTCTCACCAAACAGTCTAGTCTAGGTTAATGTCTCTCTCTCTCACCAGACAGTCTAGTCTAGGTTAATGTCTCTCTATCTCTCTCTCACCAGACAGTCTAGTCTAGGTTAATGTCTCTCTATCTCTCTCTCACCAAACAGTCTAGTCTAGGTTAATGTCTCTCTCTCTCACCAAACAGTCTAGTCTAGGTTAATGTCTCTCTATCTCTCTCTCTCACCAAACAGTCTCTGTGGATGGTCTTGCTCAGGGCGTTGTAGTTGTCCCCCTCCAGCAGCAGTCCGTCGGGCAGGTCCTGGATGAAGTCCAGGTCCTTGAAGGTGGGTACGGCCTTGTCCCGCTCCTTGGCCGAGGCCCTCCTCTTGTAGGTGGAGCCCTTCAGGTCGTACTTGAGGTGCATGGGCACGGCGCGCGGCAGCAGGTTGTTCATCACGCAGATGCGGATGTTCTTGCCGCCCGCCTGCACGCAGTACAGCCCGTAGAACTTGGGCAGCAGCGTGCGCTTGTTCTGGTTCAGGTTCTGCAAAACAACACCACGGCATCATGTGGGTTAGAACCTCAGGGTCAGTATTATGCGTGTCTTAAGTACCAGGTCTTATTACTTAACTTAAGACCTGGAGGCGTGGTCAATGCTGTTTGGCCACTCAGAATAGCCAAATGGCATTGATCACGCCTCCAGGTCTTAAGTTAAGTAATAGGACCTGGTACTTAAGACACGCATAATACTTCCCTAGTGTCTAAATAGAAGTGGATGTGTTGGATGCAGCTCAAAGCAGTGTTGTTTTTGGCAGCACATTTTTATTTTAGTTTTAGTCATAGTCTCTTGAATAGTTTTCATTTAGTTTTAGTCACATTTTAGTCACCTGGAATGTTTTAGTGTTGGTCTAGTTAATTTAGTATAGTAATCTAGTATTTTGGCGGGCCTTGATGCCGTCCGTCGTAATGACTGTTTTTACAATTGCTGAAAATAGCCGATCTACGCGGCTATTTTTCAGCATGCAACCAAGTGTAAAACGACTTACACTGGATCTCTTGTCCACTAGTCCCTTCCTAACATTTTAGTCTAGTTTGTACTTGTTGACAAAACCGCCAGTATATTTAGTCTCAGTTTTAGTCACCGTAGCTTAGTTTTCATTTAGTTTTCGTCAGTGAAAAAAGGTAGTCGACGAACATTTTGTCAACACTGGCTCAAAGTGAACTGTACT
>NC_136811.1:54686871-54756612 GCF_951216825.1 Electrona antarctica | reverse complement strand
GCCGGTAGAACAGTGGCTCAGGGGTACAGTAGCCGGTAGAACAGTGGCTCAGGGGTACAGTAGCCGGTAGAACAGTGGCACAGTAGCCGGTAGAACAGCCAGAACTAGGAACTGCCCGAACTGACACTAACTGTCCGAGTTAGTGTCGAAGTGTCCTTGAGCAAAGCAAAGCAAAGCAAAGTTACTATATTTACCCAGGGTATCTGGGCTAAGCTCAAGAACTTGTTTACAGCCAGGCCCTGCTCATAGAACATTTCATGGTAGTGGTTCAATGCCTTGCTCAAGGGCACTTCAGCGGTGGTAATTTTAACGTGCGGGTCCGGGGATACGAACTGGCGACCTTCCGGTATCAAGACCGCTCCGCAATCCGGTCGGCCACCACTGCCTAGACTCTGAAGTCTGAACCCCTAATTGCTCCTGAAGTGCAGGTTGCATGGTTTCCTCCGCCATCTGTGTGTGAATGAATGTGTGAATGTAATGCACGGATAAATGAGCTATATAAATGCACCATTTACCATTCTGAGAGGTCAAATGGTGGTTCCGTGGCTCAAATGCCAAATAAATAATGGACCTTGATGTGGAAAAAAAGGTTGAAAGCCACTGACAGGAAAGTGAATGACCCTGGCTGTGACAAGGTTGAAAGCCACTGACAGGAAAGTGAATGACCCTGGCTGTGACAAGGTTGAAAGCCACTGACAGGAAAGTGAATGACCCTGGCTGTGACAAGGTTGAAAGCCACTGACAGGAAAGTGAATGACCCTGGCTGTGACAAGGTTGAAAGCCACTGACAGGAAAGTGAATGACCCTGGCTGTGACAAGGTTGAAAGCCACTGACAGGAAAGTGAATGACCCTGGCTGTGACAAGGTTGAAAGCCACTGACAGGAAAGTGAATGACCCTGGCTGTGACAAGGTTGAAAGCCACTGACAGGAAAGTGAATGACCCTGGCTGTGACAAGGTTGAAAGCCACTGACAGGAAAGTGAATGACCCTGGCTGTGACCTATGATGACTGTCAGCAACTGGGAAGTCAGGAAATTACACAGAAAAAGGGAGTTAGAATCTCAAGAAGGAGAAGTGCACCAGATGTCCTGGTTGAATCATCGTTGTTAGGAAATGTGCCTCCATGATGTAATCACGTGTAGGCCCATGTCATGAACGAGTTGCCATCAGTTACACAGTATCAGTTCAGTTAACATGAGTTTGATGGCCTGTGTGCCGCGGGTTCGACTCCCGATCCCGACGGCCTTTACTGCATATCACCCCCCCATCTCTCTCCCCCCATTTCCTGTCAGCCTACTGTCTGTCTCTCTATAATTAAGATATATATATATATATATATATATATATATATATATATATATATATATATATATATAAAATAAAGGCGAAAGCCGCAAAAAAAAAACATAAAAACCATATGATATGGAAGGCTGGATGAAGAGAGTGGGATAAGTGCAACTGTGATATAGGGTTAGATCAGCAAGACTCTACATACTAGAGAATAAGTTCCAGAGCTTAAATCGACATAAGAAATTAAGAATAGAGCTAGCTGTGTGCCATTCAAATGGTGATTCATCTGCTTGAAGGACGACTTCACCTCTTTTCAACCTATCTTCATATAATTGGTCCTCACTAATGTTCGTGATAAAATAGCACAATTCTTTCTACTCGGTCTGTGTCTCATATAGGAGGGGCTGTGGGCAGTTCAGGAACACATCTTCCAGTGACATCATCGTTAGGCAGATTTTTTGTTTTAAACAAGACTTTTATAATCGCCAGAACGATGGCTTCCATTGTAGAATTGTAACTTTTCAGGAATAGAAAGCCTGCAGTTTTTATGAGCTTGGATTCCCCATCGATGATGTCACCGGTGGACGGGTTTCTGGACTTCCCACAGCCCTCCCATGAGACACAGACTGGTTTCTGGACTGCCCACAGCTCTCCCATGAGACACAGACTGGTTTCTGGACTGCCCACAGCCCTCCCATGAGACACAGACTGGTTTCTGGACTGCCCACAGCCCTCCCATGAGACACAGACTGGTTTCTGGACTGCCCACAGCCCTCCTATGAGACACAGACTGGTTTCTGAACTGCCCACAGCCCTCCCATGAGACACAGACTGGTTTCTGGACTGCCCACAGCCCTCCCATGAGACACAGACTGGTTTCTGGACTGCCCACAGCCCTCCCATGAGACACAGACTGGTTTCTGAACTGCCCACAGCCCTCCTATGAGACACAGACTGGTTTCTGAACTGCCCACAGCCCTCCTACAAGTAAGACGCGCGAACGCGGGAAGCGAACGCAGCTCGTGAATTGCAAAAACAACAATTAGAATAAATTACGTAATTTTTTAAGGTTTTTTTAAGTTCTCTTTTTTTTGTGTTTAAGATTTTTCTTAAGTTAAGTTTTTTTTTAAGTTAAGTTTTTTTTAAGTTTTTCCTTAAAGCTTTTCCTTTTTAAGTTTTTTTTTTTTTTTTAAGTTAAGTTTTTTTTTAAGTTAAGTTTTTTGTGTGTGTGCGTTTTTCCTTTTTACGTTTTTTTTTTAAGTTAAGTTTTTTTTTAAGTTAAGTTTTTTTTTAAGTTAAGTTTTTTGTGTGTGTGTGTGCGTGCGTGCGTGCGTGCGTGCGTGCGTGCGTGCGTGCGTGCGTGTGTGTGCGCGTGCATGTGTGTGTGTGTTTTTGTGTGTGATACAGCTGCGCCCTCTGGTGGTGGGCGGGTGGTGTTACAGCGTGACACACAGACACACACACAGACACACACACACACAGACGTGATCTGCTGGGTCTCATAGTAAATGCTCACTGCGTTCGCAATCACTGCGTTCGCAATGAGACACAGACTGGTTTCTGGACTGCCCACAGCCCTCCTATGAGACACAGACTGGTTTCTGGACTGCCCACAGCCCTCCTATGAGACACAGACTGGTTTCTGGACTGCCCACAGCCCTCCTATGAGACACAGACTGGTTTCTGGACTGCCCACAGCCCTCCCATGAGACACAGACTGGTTTCTGGACTGCCCACAGCCCTCCCATGAGACACAGACTGGTTTCTGGACTGCCCACAGCCCTCCCATGAGACACAGACTGGTTTCTGGACTTCCCACAGCCCTCCCATGAGACACAGACTGAGTATTTGGGGGGCTTTGATGTGAGCTGGGAGTGAGTTCCAAAGGGAGGGGCTGTCGCTGAGGCCCCGGGTGTTCAGACGAATTAACCCATTTTGACCTGAGATCAGATTCTAAAAATGTCTTCTATGTCATTTTGATCGATTTTTCAAAAATAGCAGACCTACAAGCTCATAGCTCATAGCTCATAGCTCATAGCTCATAGCTTGTAGATCTGCTATTTTTTCAATAGCTAAAGCATAACATAATGCTAACACCAGAATGGGTTAACTCTAGAGAAAACGGCAACATAAAATATCAGATCCGTCAGTTTAGACGGGGACGGCATTTTCAGGGGGTTGAAACCGCTATGTGACCGCTATGTACATTTCAAACATAAATTTAGGACCCACTTAATTGACCAGATCACTTAATTATATGTCTTTGTATCATCTCTTCTTTTCTCTAATCATGTACTGTAGAATAGATAACCAAGTATTCTAATCATGTTGTTTTTTGTTTTGTTGTTTTGTTATTGTTTTATATACTGCAATCATGTATTCTGGATACACTATTTATTGTACAATGTTTTATTGTATTTTACATATAGGTAGAGGCCTCGTATAAGATGTTTCATTGTGTTTTATAGGTAGAGGCCTCGTATAAGATGTTTCATTGTGTTTTACAGGTAGAGGCCTCATATAAGCCCCTTGGGCTTTTTTGCCTCAGCCTAGCACTTTACCCTTCTTATATTTATATGTTCATTTATACTGTGCTGAATAAATAAATACAAATACAAATACAGCACCTTTTACCATTATTTTACTGAAGGCACGTAGTGTACTAACCTTGGGAAGAAGATGCTCTCCACCACCACAAAGTCCTGCATGAGGACGTCCCTCTCGGCCTTCTGACTGAGGCTGCCCACCGTGTGAGTGATGCCCAGCTGGATGGCACCTTTCAGGGCAGACGAGGTGGTCTGGAGGAGAGACAGAGCAGACAGAACAGGGTGAGAGTGATGCCCAGCTCCATGGCACCTTCCAGGGCAGAGGACAGAACAGACAGAACAGGGTGAGAGTGATGCCCAGCTCCATGGCACCTTCCAGGGCAGAGGACAGAACAGGGTGAGAGTGATGCCCAGCTCCATGACACCTTCCAGGGCAGAGGACAGAACAGACAGAACAGGGTGAGAGTGATGCCCAGCTCCATGGCACCTTCCAGGGCAGAGGACAGAACAGGGTGAGAGTGATGCCCAGCTCCATGGCACCTTCCAGGGCAGAGGACAGAACAGGGTGAGAGTGATGCCCAGCTCCATGGCACCTTCCAGGGCAGAGGACAGAACAGGGTGAGAGTGATGCCCAGCCCCATGGCACCTTCCAGGGCAGAGGACAGAACAGGGTGAGAGTGATGCCCAGCTCCATGGCACCTTCCAGGGCAGAGGACAGAACAGGGTGAGAGTGATGCCCAGCTCCATGGCACCTTCCAGGGCAGAGGACAGAACAGGGTGAGAGTGATGCCCAGCCCCATGGCACCTTCCAGGGCAGAGGACAGAACAGGGTGAGAGTGATGCCCAGCTCCATGGCACCTTCCAGGGCAGAGGACAGAACAGGGTGAGAGTGATGCCCAGCTCCATGGCACCTTCCAGGGCAGAGGACAGAACAGGGTGAGAGTGATGCCCAGCCCCATGGCACCTTCCAGGGCAGAGGACAGAACAGGGTGAGAGTGATGCCCAGCTCCATGGCACCTTCCAGGGCAGAGGACAGAACAGGGTGAGGGTGATGCCCAGCTCCATGACACCTTCCAGGGCAGAGGACAGAACAGGGTGAGAGTGATGCCCAGCTCCATGGCACCTTCCAGGGCAGAGGACAGAACAGACAGAAGTTCTCTGGTGGAGCTGTTGCCTCCGTGACCCGACTACAGATAAGCGGTTGAACATGGATGGATGGATGGATGGATGGATGGTCTCATGATCAAAATAAAAACACTATAATGGTGTGTAAAAAAAGTGTCTTTGCCACGGACACATATGTACATTGATGACCCCTGACCCCTGTACAGACACGTTGATGACCCCTGACCCCTGTACAGACACGTTGTTGACCCCTGACCCCTGTACGGACACGTTGATGACCCCTGACCCCTGTACGGACACGTTGATGACCCCTGACCCCTGTACAGACACGTTGATGATGACCCCTGAGCCCTGTACGGACACGTTGATGACCCCTGACCCCTGTACGGACACGTTGATGACTCCTGACCCCTGTACGGACACGTTGATGATGACCCCTGAGCCCTGTACGGACACGTTGATGATGACCCCTGAGCCCTGTACGGACACGTTGATGACCCCTGACCCCTGTACGGACACGTTGATGACTCTTGACCCCTGTACGGACACGTTGATGATGACCCCTGAGCCCTGTACGGACACGTTGATGATGACCCCTGAGCCCTGTACGGACACGTTGATGATGACCCCTGAGCCCTGTACGGACACGTTGATGATGACCCCTGCTCCTGTGTGCTTCTGACCTTTTTATAGGTGGTCTCTCCTGTGGTGGTCTCCACCCCTCGATGGCCGATGGTCTTCTTCATGCTCTGGGCGTTGGCTGAAGAACCAGGCATCTACAGGACACAGTAATAACAGTTGTTAATAAAGAACCAGGCATCCATAGAAGCAAGCACTGGACACATAGCCTGGTTAATAAACCAGACCGAATCAGCCGTTGGCAAAAAAAAAATTGCCTGCCAGCGGATTAGGGTCTGGCGAGGCTCAGTAGCACGCCTCTTTCCTACAACCGAGAACAGGTCGGGCCAATCGGGACACGGTATGCAATATGGGCGGGCTTTGGTACAGTGACGTTCAATGCTTGAGACCTTTGACTGACAGTAGCTCTGACCAATTGCGTCAAAGAGAAAATGTTTGAACCCGCCCCCCGGGAAATGAAATCCAAGTGGAGCCAGCCCAGACTAATATACCGCGACAGTGTTGTGTGATATTAGTCTGGCTTATTAGCCAGGCTACTGGACACACACTGTTACAGTAAAGGACAAGTATTAACCCATAGATAGACCCCGGCCGAGTCTGTACTTTGCACTGCACTTGGTGTGTTCTTTTTCGATCGAAGACAAAATGTCTTCGCCAAAAATAGCAGATGTACAAGATCGATCGGCCATTTACGCGCACGCACGCACGCACGCACGCACGCACGCACTCACTCACGCACGCACGCACGCACGCACGCACGCACGCACGCACGCACAGAGTAGTAGAGAGATGCTTCTCTTGTTTCAGAGCTGTCTGAGTCAACATTGACTTTACGTAACAGGAGACAGTGTTGCAAACACATCTGACAGCTTGTCAACAACACACTGCCTGAGTCAGAGTTAGTACTGTAGACCAGTGGTTCTCAACCAGTGGTTCTGGGGACCACCAGTGGTCCTTGAAGGGGTCCCAGGTGGTCCCCAGAACCAGTGGTTCTGGGGACCACCAGTGGTCCTTGAAGGGGTCCCAGGTGGTCCCCAGCTAAATGATGAATAATGAGAGTTGGTAAATGGGAGCCCTTTTGAGCCCATTTGTTTTCATTTTACGTTCTCAAGAGTTCAATTATTGTTTGACTCAATGAAGTCAAAATAATAAATAAATATAAATATAATATAGTCAAATTATTGTTAAACATCAGTGAGCTTATAGATCTATTTTCACAATGTGCATCTGTGGAAGCGAATCAAACTAAATGTAATTTATCTCTAGCCTGATTTATTAATCAGGCTGGGGGGGGGGGGGGGGGGGGGGGGGGGTCCCGAGTAAAACAAAATAGGATTCTATTGGCGCTGCGCATAAGTCCGACCTCTCGTTAGTCCTACCTACGTGGCTGGTTAAGACTGAGGTTAGGGTTAGTGACCTACATGGCCGGTTAAGACTGAGGTCAGGGTTAGTGACCTACGTGGCCGGTTAAGACTGAGGTTAGGGTTAGTGACCTACGTGGCCGGTTAAGACTGAGGTTAGGGTTAGTGACCTACGTGGCTGGTTAAGACTGAGGTTAGGGTTAGTGACCTACATGGCCGGTTAAGACTGAGGTCAGGGTTAGTGACCTACGTGGCCGGTTAAGACTGAGGTTAGGGTTAGTGAACTACGTGGCCGGTTAAGACTGAGGTTAGGGTTAGTGACCTACGTGGCCGGTTAAGACTGAGGTTAGGGTTAGTGACCTACGTGGCCGGTTAAGACTGAGGTTAGGGTTAGTGACCTACGTGGCCGGTTAAGACTGAGGTTAGGGTTAGTGACCTACATAGCGTGCCACTTGGTGGTGCGCTATGAGCTTGAGCTTATAGGTCTGCCATTTTTTTTTAAAAGAACCACTGACATAGAAACATAGCTTTTTCAGAAAACTGTTGTAGAAGACATTTTTAGAATCTGATCTCAGGTCAAAATGGGTTAAGGTTCTGTGTTCCCAAAACAGGTGATTGAGGCAGTGTGACTGTGACCCAGTGTGACCCAGTGTGACAGGCCCTACCTCTGGAGAAGCCATTTTCCGCGTGCCCATCGATCCTGGTGGGGAGAGAGAGAGAGAGAGAGAGAGAGAGAGAGAGAGAGAGTTATCGTTTATTTGTTCATTTGAATTCATTTGACCACTTAACGGTTAACGGGAGGTTGACAGTTGTTCCCCCGCAGGGCTCGATGGATACGATACTCGGCGAAGCATCCTCCTGCTGCCTCCTGCATTATGTGCAATTTCAAAACAGCTGGTGCGCACGGAGGGCCGGTGAGTGGTTACCAACGAGCGCTTCCAAACTCCAACACAAAAATAATCACCTGCAAGGAATTTCTTGACAGAAAGTATCTCATAACATCATGTCTACGGTGGATTTTTATGAAGCAGAGGATAATTCAAGCTTTTCGTACAGCTGCGATGTTGGTGAGTTTGACGTTGTTTACTGCAATCAGAGAGGACGTTTCTGTTTGGATGTATGGGCTGTCAATTCAGTATTTTAGCTGTGACGTGAGCGCCCCCTCCTGAGATACTTCCGGGTCCTACTTTTGTGTCGCTTTTGTGTCCCCATAGAGTTATACTGTGACGCTCCGTCGGACTAAATCTGAGACGAAAACAACCACGAAAGTCTCATTTTACCGCTTTCCTCGCAACAACAAAGCTGCGCTGCTCTCCCAAATCTGGCTGTGACAGGCCGTCTGCCCCACACGGAATACTATCGCCATTTTATTTCATTGTGTCAACTAAATCCTAATTAATGCAAACTAGATTCAACATACTCAAGCCTGCAAACATTCTAAATATGCCCCCGAAATATTTTACTGAGCAAATGGACTGTTACCACCTTCAATAATAATGATAATAATAGTCTTTATGGTCTCCACATCATTTTTTTTTTTGTCATAGACACTTGTACAAAACATTAATAATTCTACTCGAGTTGGAAGCATTAGGACCCATTTTAACCCTCAATGGCTGAAAAATAACGTCATTGTAAAAAGATTCACGCGTTTAGACATTCTATTTACAATGAGATACGGACGGGAGCTGGTGCCACTTGGACCCGGACGTAACGTAGCACTACAAAATGACGTCGGACTTAAATACTGAATGGCAAATTGCGGCTATAGTTGCCACCCTCCCATTTACACTCAATGGCAAGATGGCCGCCGTGTGCATATGGTCTAAAGAGCAGGGAGACAATACAACCACCCCAATTGTATACCATACCGATTGGACAAAATTACATTTCATTCATAACAAAGTTACATCGTGAGGCTTCAGCCACTCTCACTCAAAACGCATTTCAAAGAGTTGCCGATCGGATCTACAAGCTCACTACGCATTGCATCGCTATAGGCTTGTAGGTTTGCAGATCGTCTTGGTCCATAGCCTTCTACTGCTTCTACGATTCTGCCCTGAGGTTTACTCTGTATATAGCTCTGGTCCATAGCCTTCTACTGCTTCTACGATTCTGCCCTGAGGTTTACTCTGTACATAGCTCTGGTCCATAGCCTTCTACTGCTTCTACGATTCTGCCCTGCGGTATAAGGCTATGGGACTTTCGGTTTTAAATCTCAAATCGAAATCAGACCAGCCTCTCCTCTTTAGCGTATTTTAAAAGAACGTTTTTGCTACTCACCAAAACAAAGGCGGGTTGTGTCATTAGAAAGCCTACTTTCCTTAGTGGACGCACTCTGAGCCCCCCACCACACGTATAAACGGTACTTTTTGGCCAGAAAGGGATTTTTTTTCACCGGAGGAAAAATATTCTCTATGAGGCAGTTCTCTGGGCAATATCGGTAGAGGGCGCAGTGGAGTAACTACAAGTATTCTTTTTCCGGTGGAAACAAAATCCCTTTTTGGCCAAAAAGTACCGTTTATATGTGTGGTGTGGGGCTCAGAGTGCATCCACTAAGGAAAGTAGGCTTTCTAATGACACAACCCGCCTTTGTTTTGGTGAGTAGCAAAAACGTTCTTTTGAAATACGCTAAAGAGGAGAGGCTGGTCTGATTTCGATTTGAGATTTAAAACTGAAAGTCCCATAGCCTTATACCGCAGGGCAGAATCGTAGAAGCAGTAGAAGGCTATGGACCAGAGCTATGTACAGAGTAAACCTCAGGGCAGAATCGTAGAAGCAGTAGAAGGCTATGGACCAGAGCTATATACAGAGTAAACCTCAGGGCAGAATGGTAGAAGCAGTAGAAGGCTATGGACCAGAGCTATGTACAGAGTAAACCTCAGGGCAGAATCGTAGAAGCAGTAGAAGGCTATGGACCAGAGCTATATACAGAGTAAACCTCAGGGCAGAATGGTAGAAGCAGTAGAAGGCTATGGACCAGAGCTATGTACAGAGTAAACCTCAGGGCAGAATCGTAGAAGCAGTAGAAGGCTATGGACCAGAGCTATGTACAGAGTAAACCTCAGGGCAGAATGGTAGAAGCAGTAGAAGGCTATGGACCAGAGCTATGTACAGAGTAAACCTCAGGGCAGAATGGTAGAAGCAGTAGAAGGCTATGGACCAGAGCCATGTACAGAGTAAACCTCAGGGCAGAATGGTAGAAGCAGTAGAAGGCTATGGACCAGAGCTATGTACAGAGTAAACCTCAGGGCAGAATGGTAGAAGCAGTAGAAGGCTATGGACCAGAGCTATGTACAGAGTAAACCTCAGGGCAGAATCGTAGAAGCAGTAGAAGGCTATGGACCAGAGCTATATACAGAGTAAACCTCAGGGCAGAATGGTAGAAGCAGTAGAAGGCTATGGACCAGAGCTATGTACAGAGTAAACCTCAGGGCAGAATCGTAGAAGCAGTAGAAGGCTATGGACCAGAGCTATATACAGAGTAAACCTCAGGGCAGAATGGTAGAAGCAGTAGAAGGCTATGGACCAGAGCTATGTACAGAGTAAACCTCAGGGCAGAATCGTAGAAGCAGTAGAAGGCTATGGACCAGAGCTATGTACAGAGTAAACCTCAGGGCAGAATGGTAGAAGCAGTAGAAGGCTATATGGACCAGAGCTACTAAAAAACTATGTTTATGTGTTAAAACTGTGTCGCCTTATAACTTTTAACCACTTTAACCATTATTTTAAACCTTATCTGTTGAAAAACAGCAGATCTACAAGCTCATAGCGCGGCACTAGGAGCCGCACTAGGAGCTTGTAGACCTGCTTTTTTTGAAAAGTCGTGAAAATGTGTGCAATTCTTGGAATACATTATTCTTTCACAGCAAACGTTTTTAACTCATAAATTTGCTTCTGGGGGTCGGCAGATGGGGGTCGGCGACCAATTACATATCATTTCCGGGGGGTCCTTGACATGAAATAGTTTGAGAACCACTGATTATAAAAAAATTCAGAAAACTGTCAGGATTTAGAAGACATTTTGTAGAATCTGGGAAACTCCTAAATGGGTTAAACAGTGTTAAACTCACTCTGCCACTCATACCCTCTATATCCAACAGAGCTTTCAAGTCAGTAGGATTTGAATGTAGGCTGTTGTTGTGCTGCGACACAAACAGCCTCTCTCTCACTGTTCAGTTCAGTCAAACCATCCAAAGAAGCTGAGGGCTGTTTTTATGCAGCCAAAGACACAGCAACACTTCTGTAGCATTCACTTCTAATGAAGCACAAGCTCTGTGAAAAGGAGTCTTTTCACAAGACTGTTAGGGGTGATTTAATTTGGGCAAGTCCCCGCGTTCACACAAAGAGCGATCAGAGACGGCCCCGCGTTCACACAAAGAGCGATCAGAGACGGCCCCGCGTTCACACAAAGAGCGATCAGAGACGGCCCCGCGTTCACACAAAGAGCGATCAGAGACGGCAAATGATCTGCCATAGAACGTTCAGTCAACACAGCTCCATAAAAAAAGGCTCAAACTACAAATCATAGGCCACAAAATGACAAAACATCACATCACAGGGAGATAATTTTAATACTTGCGTTTTCCAACGGATGTTCCAAGCGAACCCCCTCTCTCAGCATTGACATGAGTCGAATTATAATCATGGAAAATGATTAGTTAAATTCCAATATCGATCAATAATGTTTAAATGAAAAATGAGGTTATTGGCCAAAAATAGGTTGATATTGTTGTTTATTGGCCAATATTTAATTTGTGTGCATCCCTAATAAAATCTGGTTCGGATCAAATCTGATTCGGATACATCACTTGTTGGTGTGAATACAGGGCAAAGGATGCTAAATATTGTACCAATAAGTACTACTAGAATAGGATATAATAACACATCATTGTGAAACACAAAAAAAATCACAATATTCAATGGTTTTTGGTGCCGCATTAACGCTTAAGAGTTATTTTTGGGGGCGAGCTACAATGTATGTGCTAAATCTGGCTTAATGGTGGCCCCGATAGCAGAGCTGTGTGAACTAGATCTGCGATTCCCCTGAGCAACATGCTCTACATTCACTCTGTGTTTTAACGTGTATCTTCTCCGTGGCTGACAATGGCCACTTTCTCTCTACATTCTTCGACGGGCCAGTCTATGTCACAATTATTACAGAAACGCAATTATTTGAGATAATCGCAATCTTTTTTTTTTCTTTTGCATAATAGTTAGTGGTGGGACGATTAGCTTACCTCCCGATTCGAAACGATCTAGATACCAAAGGACAATGCAAAAATAGTCATTTTGGGGGTAAACTATATCCCTTTAAAAGGAGAATTCCATGCTAGAAGACTTTCTTACCTTTATTTGTAGTTGTTACGTCCCCACCAAAGAGGTCCAGGTGTTAATGGTTAATGAGTATTTATAAGTTTGTTATTAATGGTTTATTAAGGTTGTTTATAAACATTTATTAACAAATACGTTTCTAATAAGTGTTTATTAAGTGTTAATAAGACTGTTAATAAGTGTCTTATTAACGCTTAATTAATGTTAATTACAATGACCTTAATGTAAAGTGCTACCGTTATTTTGTGCAAAAGTGGTGCATTATTGGCTATTTCCCCTAATAAAAGCCCTCAATGGGGGGAAGGCTGGAAGGCTTATGGTAGGGGAAATAGCCAATAATGCGCTTTTGCGCAAAATAACACCTGGACCTCTTTGGCGGGGACGTAACAACTACAAATAAATAACACCTGGACCTCTTTGGTGGGGACGTAACAACTACAAATAACACCTGGACCTCTTTGGTGGGGACGTAACAACTACAAATAACACCTGGACCTCTTTGGTGGGGACGTAACAACTACAAATAAATAACACCTGGACCTCTTTGGTGGGGACGTAACAACTACAAATAAATAACACCTGGACCTCTTTGGTGGGGACGTAACAACTACAAATAAATAACACCTGGACCTCTTTGGTGGGGATGTAACAACTACAAATAAATAACACCTGGACCTCTTTGGTGGGGACGTAACAATAAATAACACCTGGACCTCTTTGGTGGGGACGTAACAACTACAAATAAATAACACCTGGACCTCTTTGGTGGGGATGTAACAAATACAAATAAATAACACCTGGACCTCTTTGGTGGGGACGTAACAACTACAAATAAATAACACCTGGACCTCTTTGGTGGGGACGTAACAACTACAAATAAAAGGTAAGAAAGCCTTCTAGCATGGAATTCTCCTTTAATCTAATGGGTTGCAGAGCTGGAGAGAGACGGGGAAACCCTGGTTACTGAACAAACACTCTGTTGGAATATCCCAATATAGAGCTAGCTTCAACTGCTTTATCACTTACACCCCCTTTACAAACAGGACCGTGTGTGTGTGTGTGTGTGTGTGTGTGTGTGTGTGTGTGTGTGTGTGTGTGTGTGTGTGTGTGTGTGTGTGTGTGCATGCAACAGATTAATCCATTAGCTGAGTAATGAGATCATGCTCGCGTGATTGCATCAGCTGTTCACATTAAACAAGCATATTAACAGATTATAAGTGTGCGCACACACACACGTGCACGCATGCGCACAGTACACGCACACGCGCGCACACACACACACACACACGCAAACACAGCCGGCCGCGAGACAGATGGCTAGGCTAGATAGACATAATCTGTTTGTTTTACCAGGTTTTTATCCCCAATTTAGCAGTGTTGTTTTCTACTAAAACTAAGACGAAAAATGTTCGTCAACGACCTTTTTTCACTGACGGAAACAAAATAGAAACTAAATGAAAACTAAGCTATATGGTGACTAAAACTAAGACTAAATATATCGTCAATTTCGTCAAGAAATAAAAACTAGACTAAAAGGGACTAGTGCACAAGAGATCCAGTATAAGTCATTTTACACTTGGATGCATGCTGAAAATAGCCGATCTACAAGCTCACAACGCGTCGCGCTGCGAGCTTGTATATCGGCTATTTTCAGCAAGTGTAAAAACAGCCATTACGACGGCATCAAGCCCCGCCAAAACACATTTTAGTCGACTAAATCAACCGTAGATTTAGTCGACTATAAGAATCGCGTGACATTTAGTCGACTAAAACTAGACTAACACTAAAACATTCCAGGTGACAACAATGTGACTAAAACTAAATGAAAACCTTCGACTAGTGACTAAAACTAAAATCAAAATGTGCTGCCAAAAACAACACTGCAATGTAGTAGTTTGTTACGCCAATTGATTCCTCAGTGACATCACTGCTGTCGTCTCCTAGTACTGATACTGACTCACCTGCCAGTGAGTACTAACCTGACTCCGCCAGATGGGGCAGCAGAGAGTACACTGGGTTCCCCCCTCCTGCTCCCATCTGGCAGCTAGAGGCGGGATCAAGGCATACACAGTGCTGCCTTGATCCCGCCTCTAGCTGCCGCTGATTGGCCAGGCCTTTTTGTGGCCGGGCATCAAGTCTGCCTGAGAGTTCCCAGATGGGAGCAGGAGGGGGGAACCCAGTGTACTCTCTGCTGCCCCATCTGGCGGAGTCAGGTTAAGTGAGTAGGGGGATGCCACCGAAAAGTTAAGCAATAAGCCACGAGAGGTCTCAGGCAGACCCGACGTGGAGCGGAGGGTCTTCTATCCCCCCAGCCATTGTAAAATACCCGGTAAGCTGGGGCCTTTTCTAAAACGGTTACAAACATATAGCAATATTAACCTCATAAAACTATTACATTCACAAAAGTAGCTACGCTTTTCGCCACCAGAGCGAGCCACACACTCTTCCTTGTTTTGCTCGGCAAGTAGGCTATGTGACGGGAGAATAGCGCTTGGTGTCTTTACGGGACTGCCTGGAGCCACACATTCACAGTCATATGAGTGCGGGCGGTGCTTACACGCCCGCACGGCCAGCGTGTGTAAGGAAATCAAGTGCTCCCCGGGTCTACAAGGCTGCAGGATGATTGAAGTGATTGAAGGTGTGGATTATCGGTGGAATTTACACCGGTCACGTGACGGTAACCAGCCAATCAGAATCAAGTATTGAGACTAACCGTTTTAGAATGTAATATTTGTGGCAGTCTCCAAATTAGATTTTAACCCATTTTGACCTGGGAAGTTGGAACGATTCTACAAATGTCTTCTAAATCCTGACAGTTTTCTGAAAAACCCTAAGTTTCTATGTCAGTGGTTCTCAAACTATTTAATGTTAAGGACCCCCAGAAGCAAAGATTTGAGCTAAAAACGAAATGAAAGAATATATTCAAACATTTGGGCCACATTGCCACGATTAAAAAAATAAATAACAGACCTAGTGCCGCGCTCATACGGCACTCGGTGCCGCGCTATGACCTTGTAGATCTGCTATTTTTCAACAGCTAAAGCATAACATAATGCTTAAAACACCAAAAGTGGTTCCCGCCCAAAATGGGTTAATATTTCAAAAATAGATTTTGATAAAATAGATGATGGCGTCGCTTGCCAAAAATAACTGACAAGCCAACAACAAGTGGGCATGATGGTTGGCAAGACCGCCAACCCTCCGTCATCACGTGACGGATTCTAAAGCAGACTTCAACCGATGGCAACGCCATCAATGTTTACTTGAAAATAAAGAGGTCGTCTGGTTGCCCCGGCTGCTATTCAGCTGTGAACAGCAGATATAAAGCACTTTATTCTTGCCTCTTTGCACATACATGTATTTCCCACTAATGCACTTTGCTGACTTTGCTACTATTGAATGTCATGAATTCTCTGTCTCTACTGCCCTGTTCTTAGATCTAGTCTTGTTTTGAATGTTGTTTGTTGTGTGTATTTTTGAGTGGTGTAAACCACTCCTACAACTGGCTTTGTTAGTTTACGTGTCTGTCTGTCTGTCTGTTGCTATGGTCACCCAGTTCACACGGGTGTGATTTCATTACGTCAGACATTACGTCAGACCACAGCTGATCAGTCTATATAAGACCTTACACCACTCAGTTCACACGGGTGTGATTTTTTTACTATTATCTGGCTAACAAACCAATTTCACGCAAGGGACAATAAAGCTAACCTTGAGGGATATACGAGACGCAACTGTCCCCGTAACCAAAGCATCACGGGTTCAATTCCCCAGTCACTACAGCCATCATGTCCGTGGTCAGTCGTAGCAACGTTTCGGCCTTTCGGCCGTCTCCAGCCTGAAGAAGGCCGAAAGGCCGAAACGTTGCTACGGCTCTTATCTAAATAAAAACTCTTGAAGCAGCAAGTGGCGGTGTGCAGGTCTCTCCTCCTTCTCCAAAACGTTTGCTGCTCTGCCAGGACCTACACGCACCTGCTGTGAAATTAAACCTGGGTGTGCGGAAGTCATCTCTCTAATAGGTCTGTGGAATGTAAAATAAGACCACCGCTTACCTACAATGTGCTGTTTTCACTGTTGCTACACGTAAAAATATAAAACGAGTGTGAACGTCATATTCATAGCATGAAAATTGAGGTAGGCTATAACATTGTTTTATTGCACAGCCCCAGAAAGCAAAAAAATATATATTTTTTTTTTAATTGAACAGAAATTCAAATTTCACCTATCATAATAGTTATAACTATTTACGTTTCGGGCAAGTGAAGTGGGCATGACCTTTGGGCAAGTAGAACATGACCTGTACTTGCCCGAGTGGGCAAGTAGTGTCAATCCCTGGGTCCCCTACCTGCTGTCTCACTACAGTCTGGATAACAGCACGACTTCAATGAGATCTCATCATGTTCCCATCATTATGTCAAAGTTGTTGTACATGCTTTTAGATTGGCAGATTGGAACAAAAAGTGTCAAATCATGAACGCAGCGTGCAATTTACGTGAGATCTTTCCCGCACTTTCCTACTAGGCTGAGGAATAAATCCCACCCTTTTCACATTGTTATAGCGCCACCAACAGGTGGATTTTTGCAAAACAAAATGCCTCAAATCATCCAATTGCCATCAAAGGCCTAAGAAGAAATGGCACCCTTTTCACATTGGCATTATTATAGCGCCACCAGGAGGCCACAACCTGACCTGCCCTGGTGGAGACCTGTGCCCCGAGGGGCACTTTATCTAGTTGTACATGCTTTTAATCGTTTTCAAGCTGCCCTCATTCGCTAACCGCACGGATGTGTAGTGGTGTGTGGAAACGTGGTTCATTTAGCCAAAACAAATCTCAATGTTACCCGTACAGAAAATAATTCTCAGAAATAATGATCATAATTGGAAAGGCCAAGTCAAAGCGATAGCGTCCACAGAAAGGCCAAGTCAAAGCGATGGCGTCCACAGAAAGGCCAACTCAAAGCGATGGCGTCCACAGAAAGGCCAACTCAAAGCGATGGCGTCCACAGAAAGGCCAAGTCAAAGCGAAGCGTCCACAGAAATAACAAGTTGTAGTTTCAACTACACTGTATACTATGCACTATATTGCAGTGCTTGAAAAAGTCACCAGAATTCTGCTACGGCTGTTGTTGGCTTCATAAATAGTCCCAGAAGATTAGATACAGTGGGATGTTCTTCTACTGACGGAAGAAGAATGCATCCTTCTGATTCTGAACGACCAAGCATCGCGTGAACTATAGGGAAGTAGAGATGCAAAATGTTGACATTTTTTCCCCTGATATAAATCCTACAATGATTGTTTGTAGGGTCCAATCAGTAGTAATATAGATACTGCAACACATTTTTACTTAACTTGTCCTACTCGTTTGCTTTCATTTGAATTGGCAGCCTTCAATCCTCACAAAAAGCCTTTTTCAGCTTCACATTCAAACAGAAATAATTAACTATTAAACTATTGGCTAAACATGAGGATGATTTTTTTGCAGATGCCTATTTTAGCAATATTGTATTTCATTAGTCAATATTTGCCAGATAGGCCCGATAACGATGATTTACCGGACACATTTTTCGTGTAGACCTAAATCTTGTCAACTAAAATAAATAACAGATCTACAAGCTCACAACACAAACTTGTTAGCTGCTGCTCCCAAACTCAAACCATAGTAATTTACACAGTGGCCAAAATACTGTGTGTACTACTGAGCACGCTCCAAAAGAGCCAACACACCAAGCAGGAAATAATTATGTCACCTTTCCATAGCCGAGAGAAACAAGTCATTTCACAGTAGAAGGGTGACATGCATCTGCTGTTAGTTAGCAGGACACTGCACTCCACCACTAAGACAACCATCTGCTGTTAGTTAGCAGGACACTGCACTCCACCACTAAGACATGCATCTGCTGTTAGTTAGCAGGACACTGCACTCCACCACTAAGACAACCATCTGCTGTTAGTTAGCAGGACACTGCACTCCACCACTAAGACAACCATCTGCTGTTAGTTAGCAGGACACTGCACTCCACCACTAAGACAACCATCTGCTGTTAGTTAGCAGGACACTGCACTCCACCACTAAGACAACCATCTGCTGTTAGTTAGCAGGACACTGCACTCCACCACTAAGACAACCATCTGCTGTTAGTTAGCAGGACACTGCACTCCACCACTAAGACAACCATCTGCTGTTAGTTAGCAGGACACTGCACTCCACCACTAAGACAACCAGCAACACTCTGATGACATTCCTTTAAAGGGTAAGACCACTTTTTTTAGAGGTTTGGGTTGTTTTCTTACCTTATTATGGGCAAACTAGTCCATTCCATGAGTTATTTCGCTCCGTTGTGTTGTTTATTAGAAATTTGAGAAATAAACTAGAAAAAGTGCCCTTCTGGGCACAGGTCTCCACCAGGAGGATAGGACTGTGTGAGATGTTTGGCAAAATGTTTAGGAGTAATATAAACATGTTTGCCTTTGATGGCAATTGGATGATTTGAGGCATTTTGTTCCAAAAATGTGTTTTGCAAAAATCAACCTGTTGGTGGCGCTATAACAGGCCAATGTGAAAAGGGTGGGATATATTCCTCAGCCCAGTAAGAAAATGTGTGAAAGATTTCACGTAAATTGCATGCTGCGTTCATGATTTGAGGCTTTTGTTCAAAACGGGGCAATCTTGCAAACTGTGAAAGCCAATTCTAGCCAATTAGGATGGAATATGAAATATCGGACAGATCCGACTTGAGCACATGACCATAGAGATACTGTGTAACGATTTGTGAGATTTTTGGACAGAATCTGGAGGAGTAATATCAAAAAATGTGTTTTACAAAAGTCGGCCTCCTGGTGGCGCTATAAAAGGCAGATGCGGAAAATGCAGGTCAAAGGTTTGTCCTTGGCCTCTAGGGAGTGTGCATGCAACGTTTCACGCAGATCGGTGCAGTTTTAGGTAAAACATGTGAAAAGCTGCCTCATGGTGGCGCTATAACAGGCCGTTCTGGAAAATGCGGGGCAGAGGTTCATCGTTGGCATCCAGGGAGTGTGTGTGCAAAGTTTGGCATCGACCGGGTTAACGGTGCCGGAGATTAGCTGGTAACAGACGGACGGAAGGAAGGACGCACACACACACGGACGGAGTGCAAAACATACTCTCTCCCCATGCCTTCGGCCTGGTGGAGACAAAAAGTCGCTCATTGACTTCCATTGTAACAGGGAAACAGCTCTCAAAGTCAGTCTTTTAGCACATGAACCAACGCAACAAAAGCTGATTCTGACAGTTTATGACACCAGGAAAACTCATACGGTTTTATTTTCGTCTTTTAAGATAGATTTATAAAGTTACTATTTTAGTCGGAGATAGACTGAAGCAGTGCTACGGCGTTCCCAACTCTCGCGGGTCGTCTTGCGAGGTTTCGTTTGTAAACAGAAGTCTCCACGCTGTTTGAGATGCATCCAGCTGCAGCCTCGCATATGAGCAGTCCCAGACACAGACACTTTACACACTTCTTCTAAAGTGTCTTCTAAAGTGTCTCCCTCAAACACGTCCATTGTGTATGTTTTTAGTGACAAGCGGACGAGATCAAATCCATGTGTTTACATCCCCGTCATTTCCAATAAGGAAGTGGTGTACCGTTTTGGTCCAATCAGATCGTTTTTCACAGCAGTGATTCGGTCGGTGTAGGCTAGAGACCAGCGGGTGGCGGATTTAGCCGCGGTTGCCGCGGGTGAACCGCAGTTTAGGGTGGATTAGGGTCAATTCAATATATTATAAATTAATATCGGATAAACCGCGGGTGAAATAATGCTGGAAATAATAAATGAATGGCAGCCATCTATCTATAGGCTTTATAACTTTTAAAACGGAAATAAATTAATGATATCTATCTATAGTCTTATAATATATTTTTTAAAAGGCACAAAATCTCAGCATGCGTGCGTTAGTAGTATTTTAATATTTTCCATCAGGCACAAATTAGACGCCTATATTGGCTAAGAAGGACCACAACAACGAGTGGGCTGCTAGCTGCTAGGCTAACAGGCAGCTGAGAGTATGAAAGAAACTTACAACTAACTGAAACAGAAGGGAAGAATATAAGTTTGGCGTGGGACTCGGTGCCATGGGACTGCATGGGAGCGAGGGCTGGATATATGCCACATGAAAAGACGTTCGTTGCGATGTGCGAACGTGACTGACTGAACGGACGGCAGCCTTGTTGCCATGGAAATGGGAATATACAACCGTAACTTTGGTGAACTGTCGGCAGTGGTGAGTGACACAACTTATAAATAGCCGATCTACAAGCTCACAACGCGTCGCAGCGAGCCAGCGACGCGTTGTGAGCTTGTAGATTGGCTATCCCTGCAGCGGATTTCGGGTGGTTGCGGATATATCAATTGGATTAATTAATTAATGCGGTCGGATAACGGGCGGATCATTAATATGTACGGGCGGATTAGGGTGACAAAAAAGCTCATCCGCAGTTCTCTAGTGTAGGCATACCTACCGGATCTTCTTTCTACACAAATTAGTCAAAACAAGACAAAGTTGACATTTTTTATTAAAAATAAAACCGTATGAGTTTTCCTGGTGTCATAAACTGTCAGAATCAGCTTTTGTTGCGTTGGTTCATGTGCTAAAAGACTGACTTTGAGAGCTGTTTGTTTCCCTGTTACAATGAAAGTCAATGAGCGACTTTTTTTATTTCTCAAATTTCTAATAAACAACACAACGGAGCGAAATAACTCATGGAATGGACTAGTTTGCCCATAATAAGGTAAGAAAACAACCCAAACCTCTAAAAAAGTGGTCTTACCCTTTAACGAACACGACACAGCAAACTCTGTTCTCACGTGCACACACACACACACAAACGCACGCACACACATGCCCATGATGCCCATGCCAATACCTCGCTGTAAGGCTCTCCTCCAGAACTGAGTCCTGATATCTGGAGAGTAAAATGGTAAATGGTGCATTTATATAGCGCTTTTTATCCAAAGCTTTTCACATCGATTGTGCATTACATTCACGCACGCACGCACGCACGCACGTACGCACAGTGATTTCCCTCGGGCCAGTCACACACACATTCATACACCTTTGCATAGATTGTGTGACATTCACACACACACACACACACACACACACACCAAGCAAGGCACCACCAACCTGCACATTCAGGAGCAATCAGGGGTTCAGAGACAAGTTGCTCAAGGACACTTCAACACTAACTCTGGGGGAGCCCACAGGGATCGAAATGGGAACCTCACGGTTTCCCTTTCCGGGCCGGCCGCTCTACCTCCTGAGCCTCTGGTGACACCGTGACAAAGCGGATGACTCACAACACGTCGGTTGGGTTGAGAAACGACACAAAACAGGTAGACCCGGCCGGCTGAGTCCTAACAGGCCCATTGATACAATATTACGCACTGCCTTTCCAAATGCCTCGAGGCCCCCATGGAAGTTCAGTTCAGTTCAGTTCCCAGGGTTTGGTTGGTGCCGTGACACAGTTAATCTAGTGTGCCATTAAACAACAGCTCTAACATGCTGCAGTGAAGCACGTTGGAAAAACCTGCTTTTCTCCTGACAAACTTTCAAGTTTGATCCATTGATTTGATTCGACTTTGTTCTCTGCAATTAATCCAACCTAAGGAAGGAGCGCTCTGGGACCAACTCCAGTTGTAATGCCAGTACCTTGGTCAAGGACACTGGACCCAGACTACTGTACCCAGCATGCATGTCTGCATGTTGATGTGGGAGGAAGCCAGAATACCACTAGTACTACCCTGTAGAAACCCCAACGTAAACGCACGGGACCGTGTGAACTTGTCGTAGGAATGTAGATGTAAACATTTAATAATACCCCTTTTATAAAAGAGTATCTCCTCTTAAATTGCAGTACAGCCATTTCCTCTGAGATCATCTCATCCGTCACACCCCTGTGGTGCCGTTTAGTTTCACTCTGTTACTGTCCCATTTGTTGAACTGATAGGCTCAAGTCCTTCTGAGTATGTGTCCTACAGCCTGCCTTAACAAACTGAACTGATAGGCTCAAGTCCTTCTGAGTATGTGTCCTACAGCCTGCCTTAACAAACTGATAGGCTCAAGTCCTTCTGAGTATGTGTCCTACAGCCTGCCTTAACAAACTCCACACAGAAACTCCACCTCTTCTCGCTGTGAGGCAACAGTGATAATTAACCACCGTGGCACCCATTATCATATACCCACATCATGTCACCCACATATCTACGCAATACGCATATATATATGTTATACTTCTTCGACATGTTTTTTTGTTTTTGTTATGAGTAAGTCTTTATCCGTCGATCTTTCCTAAGGGCACCTCACGCCTTCCTGTGAGGGGGAAGCACATTTACAAACATCACTCTCAAGCATTTAATTGTGGTGTGTTTTGGGCGAGATTGTGCACATTCATTGCAATGTGTCAGTCTGCCGCCCCAGAGAGTTATAAGACATGGTCAGCCTTTAGAAATGTGTGAGAAACAGGCTATTCTAAAAACAAACCACATCCATTTCTGTGACAAGCGGTCGGTGTCATCTGTGTGCAGTATAGTAACAGTATATGAGGTAGCTACAAACGGACGGTGTCATCTGTGTGCAGTATAGTAACAGTATATGAGGTAGCTACAAACGGACGGTGTCATCTGTGTGCAGTATAGTAACAGTATATGAGGTAGCTACAAACGGACGGTGTCATCTGTGTGCAGTATAGTAACAGTATGTGAGGTAGCTACAAACGGACGTGTCATCGGTGTGCAGTATAGTAACAGTATATGAGGTAGCTACAAACGGACGGTGTCATCGGTGTGCAGTATAGTAACAGTATATGAGGTAGCTACAAACGGACGGTGTCATCTGTGTGCAGTATAGTAACAGTATATGAGGTAGCTACAAACGGACGGTGTCATCTGTGTGTAGTATAGTAACAGTATATGAGGTAGCTACAAACGGACGGTGTCATCTGTGTGCAGTATAGTAACAGTATGTGAGGTAGCTACAAACGGACGTGTCATCGGTGTGCAGTATAGTAACAGTATATGAGGTAGCTACAAACGGACGTGTCATCGGTGTGCAGTATAGTAACAGTATGTGAGGTAGCTACAAACGGACGGTGTCATCTGTGTGCAGTATAGTAACAGTATATGAGGTAGCTACAAACGGACGTGTCATCGGTGTGCAGTATAGTAACAGTATGTGAGGTAGCTACAAACGGACGGTGTCATCTGTGTGCAGTATAGTAACAGTATGTGAGGTAGCTACAAGCGGACGGTGTCATCTGTGTGCAGTATAGTAACAGTATGTGAGGTAGCTACAAGCGGACGGTGTCATCTGTGTGCAGTATAGTAACAGTATATGAGGTAGCTACAAACGGACGGTGTCATCTGTGTGCAGTATAGTAACAGTATATGAGGTAGCTACAAACGGACGGTGTCATCTGTGTGCAGTATAGTAACAGTATATGAGGTAGCATGTTTGGGAAATAATGTCTAGTCTGCCGTTTCCCAAAAGTAACAGGTTAATCGTCGGTCATCTCAATGAATGTGTTCAATTCACTAGGAATTGGATTGGTTATTTTGGGAGGGGGGGGTCCCCAACAATGTTCCCCCAAACCTGCCCCCAAACGGCTCAGGAACGTCCCGCGCAGAACAACAAATGTGTTCTCACTCAACAGTAAACAAACCAACATACAGTATAGCCTACAGGCTATCTGCACATTTATAAAGTGTTTATATTTAATGACTTTTAAGACCATTTTAATACCAAATCAGCCAAATTGTCAAATATTACGTAAGAAAGGGGCAAACATGTGAGCTTGTAGATCAGCTATTTTCCACAATATGTATCTGTGATTCTGTAGAGCCAACTTCCGAGTCAAATGATATGCCTCCAATACCCAACTAGTGCCAACGATATGGCCTCATTTGGCATATCGGGTCATATCGGGTCATGTTGTGTCGGTGAAATGTCTACCGATTATGAGGCTCCAACTCGTCTCTTGTTTGGAAGTTCATTTGAAAAACAGCCTATTTTGTCTGTGCCAAACTGAGCTGGTGTGTCTGCGTCACTCCAAACTACTCTTTTAAAAAATATATATAAACATAAGTCTTGAATAAAGTCATTGGTTTAACCCATTTTGACCTGAGATCAGATTCTAAAAATGTCTTCTACATCCTGAGAGTTCTGAAAAAGCTATGTTTCTATGTCAGTCTTTCTTCGATTTTTCAAAAATAGCAGACCTACAAGCTCGTAGCGCGCCACTCGGTGGCGCGCTACGAGCTTGTAGATCTGCTATTTTTCAATAGCTAAAGCATAACATAATGCTAGCACCAAAAGGGGTTCCCGCCCAAAATGGGTTAAATAAAAACTCAGCCGTCTGTATACTACTGTCACGTCCTGTACCTTTAAATAATCATAATCGGTGTAATTATCGCGTCCTGAAAGGTTTGAGAACCCTTGGCCTAATGCATATCAAACCGTGGGTGCTTGAAATTAACATGCGTGTATCGTTAACCCCTTCTTATCTGCTGTTCAAGGATAACGGGCAGAGTAACCCAGAGTGGTTGTTGTGGGTTTTTTTGCACGCACGCACGCGCGTCGCACACACACACACACACACACACACACACACACACACACACACACACACACACACACACACACACACACACACACACACACACACACACACACACACACACACACACACACACACACACACACACACACACACACACACGCTCCCTGCCTGTCATGCAACGGACTCTAGAGACCACCAACCCACCACTAGAACTATTCTTACCCCCCATGACTCAAACTGACCGTCCAGGCGTCCACTCACACTCACAAACGACTAGAGACCACCATGATACTAGAACTATTCTTAACCCGCTGAGTCAAACTGCCTGGACAGCACGGGCTCTGAGACAGTCAGACACTCACTGTAACACTCACAAAAAGTGTAAATGGTGCATTTATATAGCGCTTAAGTTTTAACCAAAGCGCTTTACACATTCAGAACGTGGAGGAAACTATGCAAGGCACCAACCTGCACATCGGGAGCAATTAGGGGTTCAGCGTCCTGCTCTTTCTATGGCATAGGCAGCTCCCGGCAGGATCCGCCGGGAGAATCTAGACGCAGCTGCGTGACATGAGACTAATTAATTCGAGCGACAGAGAGAGAGAGAGGAGTGTGTGTGTGTGTGTGTGTGTACGGGTGTGCGTGTGTGCGTCAATTTAACAAAGGTGCAGACGATCAGAAATCAGCAGAGTGATCGACGTTTGCGCTACTGTATGCCGAATTGAAGTGGACTCAGCCCCAGACTTTTTTTTTGTCCCTGGAAATAAAAACGTCTGGGTTTCCGGGGCTACTAGCCCGGGATCAAACTACTGGCTGCTACCGGCCACTCTACCGCTGACCCACTGCCGCCCAACAAAGACATACTTAGGACCCCCACTGGCTCAAACTGCCCATCCACTCACACTCACAAACAACTAGTATAAGATAAGATTACCTCACTGCATCTCAACCTCAGGTCCGGGACCACCAGGGGTCTAAATGGACCCTTACGGGTCTTGAAAGCCAGATCGCGGCATTCACATTATTAGCGTTTATCGTGATAAAAAAAGAAATGCTCCCAATAATCGTATGGAATTTATCGTGAAATTGTCCCCAGTCAGTCACACACTAGTGAGTTATAGCTTTTGGTGAGCTGCAAAATCAGCACCACTTGGACCCTCTATATTTGATCAAACAAACCTGTAAAGAGTCCATGTGGATGGATACTCCTCCATTACCACATCACCTGTAAAGAGTCCATGTGAATGGATACTCCTCCATAACTCCATTACCACATCACCTGTAAAGAGTCCATATGGATGGATACTCCTCCATTACCACATCACCTGTAAAGAGTCCATGTGAATGGATACTCCTCCATTACCACATCACCACCGAGGCAAGAACGTGATGTGGTTGTAACATCTCCCTTACGACAGACAGGAACTTATTGACTAAACAATCTACTGGACCCATTAAGTCCTGGAACTCATACTACTGTATGTCCCAATACCATTCGCTTTTAACCACTTGAACCATTATTTTAGCTTTAGATGTTGGAATAAAGCAGATATAAAAGCTTTTTTTTTAATCGTGAAAATGTGGCACAAATCTTTGCTTCTGGCGGGGTCCCTGGAACAAAGCATCTTGAGATGGGGGTCTGCTGCCAAATACATATCATTCTGGGGGTCCTTGACATGAAATAGATTGAGAACTGTCTGATATAGAAAGATATTTTTCGTCTTTTTTCCCCATACAACTCATGATTTAGAAGACATTTGTAGAATCTGGTTTGAAGCAGACTAGTGGAAGGGGTGAGAGAGATATTATACACACTCACACACATCGCTGGTGGTGACTCTGCTCACAACAACCATAACATGAAGTCAGAATAGGACACAACATATTGACCCCCACCCCTCAATCAATCAAATCAAATGAACTAAAACACACTAAAAGTGTAATGTGTTTAGTTAAATAATGACTAACATAATTCATAAAGCACTGATAACAGCCTTATATCCACTCAAGACAGCGGTTTTCAACCAGTGGTCATTGAGGGGGTTCCAGGTGGTCCCCAGACCCCAGCTAAATGATGGAGAGTTGGTAGCTATGATGGACCCTTATAGATCTTTAACTCATGAGTGTAAAATGATTTGTGTTAAGCATGCATTACTTAATTTACAAGAAGTGCACAGACACAATTAGAGAATGTAGAAGAATTGTTATTTTTGTTCAACGTTTTGCCGGTTATCTCTCTCCTAATGGTACCAACATCAATACAGCATGGAATTGTGGACAACAATCCTCATCAACAACAACACACAAAATATGCTTTAGTTTGGGGTCTGAGGGGCTTAAATCTCAACAAATGGTGTTCCGTGTGGCTCAAATGCCGAATAGATAATGACCCTTGCTACCATGAAAAGGGTTTAAATTAAAACCACAGGTTTTAAACTAAACTACAAATGACACCGAGAGAATAAACACACCACTGACAACTGCATTGCAGATACACTGATGATAACTTCACCGACAGGCTAACGGCTAGCTGCTAACTAATTAGCCGCAGCTGCAACTTGTTGTTGCTAATTGCACTTGCACCTCCCTCCTGCCCCCACCTGGGGCTGGCCGTCAGGTGACCGTTATCCAGATGTTTACGCGGTGAAACAGCTGTGTGTTTGTGCTGTGTGTAGTGTTGTGTTGTACCTGTCTGTGCTGCTGTAGTAGTGGGCTCTGAGGATGCTGCTGCCGTTGCTACAGCGGTCGCCATTTTGGTTCTGTCTGGCTCTGCCTGGGTTGCCAGACATGACAGATTATTTGCGTCAGAAATAAGTAATTTTTTTTAGTAGGCATATTAGTGATTTGAGATTAATCTCGGTCCGATTAATCCATAATGTATTCTATTTATTCATATCATTGCGCTTTTTTATTATTTATTATTTTTTCATTGTGGATTTTATTTATTTATTTGTGATTTTTATAAATTTTTTGGAGGGACTTCCATAGTCTATCTATGAAAACAAGCCCAAAAGAAGCTTGATTGGTTGATTGAAATATGTATTAACAGTTTGCAGAATTACAGTACATTTCAAGCACAACTGTGAGTGGACGACCCAATAAAGCATTACACTTGTTTACAAGAGGGTCCACCTTGTTTAATTCATCAAAACATTTAGAGACGTACAAGCAAAAAAAAGAGAAAACAGGAATTCATCATAGAGGAGGTAAAAAGGGAAAAGAAACATATGCTATACAGTGAGGGGAAAAAGGGGTGGGTGGTGGGGGGGAGGGTCAGATTGTACGGGGGCCATTGAGAGCTGTTTTGAAGGAGTCAAGGGATTCGCATGTCTAAATGACTGTTGGTAGGACGTTCCACATTTTGGTGGCATAGGAGCGAAAAGAATGTAGTCCCTTGTTTGTGCCGAATCTGGGTTGCACAAGGTCTGTTGTTTGTTGCACTCCCCACTCCATGTTTGACAGTGGTGTATAAAGTACATTTACTCAAGCCCAACTAAGCAATTACAATTTAGAAAGAAGCCCAAATAAGCAACTAGAAACAAGCCCAATTAAGTAACTATACACTTTAGAATCAAGCCAAAAAAACATCAAACCATCAATAAAAAAAAGATGAAGTAATAAGTATAAGGACCACAATGGAAACAATTAAGCCATGGGCTTTCTTGGGTTTAAAAACCTCTTAGCAGACCTTTTATTGAACTGTGCTTTCCTGTGCTTTTTTTCCTGCAAACTGTTAATAAAGTATTCAATCAAAACGGCAACCCGCAACAACTAAATTAACAAGAAACTTCAGAGAAAAAACAAGCCCAAGGTGGCTTAGAACAAGCGGACATGGCAACACTGCTGCTCTTGCCTCTCATCATTCACAACACGCTGCCTGTTTAACCCTGTGCTTTTAACACAGTACCATCTAGCGGCCAACACCGGAAGTACACGCTGTACACTTTCTAAACAAGACAAAACTAATACATTAATGTATTAATGATGATGATGAAGATGATGATGTGATGATGATGATAATAAAAAGCTGATTGATTGATTGATTGATTGATTGATTGATTGATTGATTGAACGAACATTGTATTAACATTTTGCAGAATGGGTACAGTTCAAGGGAGGCCTACAGGTCAAAACAAAACTAACTAGATAAAAAAAATCACTAAGACTTGTTTACATAAGCGTCCTCCATGTTCAATTCATCAAAACATTTAAAGAATACTATGATACTATACCAGTTTCGAATTGCAGCTGCCCGTAAGTGCTCTTTGAGAGCGATTTTGAAGGAGCCACATTTCTTGTAAATTAGCTTGAATTGTGGGTTGCAGTTGTTGGTTGTTTATATAGTGTAACTCTGAAAGAGGCTAGCCATCTATTAGTCTCTGTCATGTCTGTCTGTCTGTCTGTCTGTCTGCCTGCCTGCCTGTCGAGCTAGTCTCTCAAACAGCTGGACAGTGTCAAATATCTTGAGCTTGTTTTTCAGTAGGCATATTCAACTTGAATCTGGAGCACTTTTCAATCATGAGATTTGGTGTGGAGGGAGGGAAATGTACAGTCCAGTCTCTCTGTCCAGCCTACTCAAGAGGGTTTAAGAGGTTAATGACTTTTCGAAATCTTGTGCTTTCTTGTGTGATTGTAATATTTCCATGGTGTTGTCACCAATAATATTTAGCATCTTAACTAATAGACCTATTTATTAATTGGTGCAGTCATTTCCCTTGGAAAGAAATTCAAGCATAAAGCAACAATATCCACACACACAATATATAAAGCTCACCAAACAATATTGCTGATAGTTTTTGAAAATATAGCTTTATTCATTTGAAACGTTTTAAATTGTAATCTTACACATAATAAAAGATTCGAACTGGTCTTGCAGTTCCATCATTCCTGTGAACAAAGTGGAAATGAGCAGCTTATAAAACGATTAGTGGTAGTCAGTGGTGCAATTATACGTGATGTAGATTACAGGTGTGGGCAACTTTGACGATGGCGAGGGCCAAGGTATTTCCACACTCACTCCAGAGGGCCACACACAGTGCATATGACTGTCGTATAGCAAAAATAGCCGATCTACAAGCTCAAAACGCGTCGCATTGCGACGCGTTTTGAGCTTGTAGATCGGCTATTTTCAGCGGACAAGATGTGTCCGTGGCAAATACTTGGCCTTGTCCGTGGAAACTTTTACAGTTTTACACACCATTATATTGTTCTTACTTTGTATATTGTGTAGATAAGTACCTATTCAAAAGAAAAAAACAAAAAACAGATTTTCCAGAAATATGTGGTTTTCAGTTCTTAGGAAACTAGTGGAGTCAAAAGTATAATATTTGTCTTTGAAATGTAGTGGTATCCAAAGTATCCAAAAAAATACAAATACTCAAGTAAAGAACAGATTCTTAAACGTTTTTCCTTTCTTTAGTACATATATACTTGACAAGTAAATGTACTTAATTTGCGTCCAGCCCTGGACAGAACTCGCGTGCCATGAAGACACGAGACGGCAGCAGGAGGTCAATAATAAACACAACATTCATTGCATTCTAACGATGCTTAAGTGGGATTTCTTTGGCAGGTGAAGATGGCTCTCCTTCACGGGTCCGTTTACATGTACAAAACTTAAGACAATATTTCACCTCCATCAAGGTGGAATTAATCCTTATCCGATATTCTGAGCACGTAAATAATAGGCAAACATTCGCTGAACAAAACCGACCTACTACTAAGCTACTGTGGTAGTGGCGGCGTGTTGTCGCGACACTGTTGTGAGCTTGTAAATCTGCTATTTTTCGGCTAAGACGTTTGGTGGAGAGGGGAAAAACGGAGGGGACCTGCACCGGAAAAACAGACGCCCCCCCGCTCAGTTTTTCTCGATTTTACTGGTTTCTCGATTTTACTGGTTCCTCTATTTTACTCTAAGGTAAAGGCCAGGGTTTAAAGTGGTTAAATATTACGGACGGCTTTTATTATATTTTATAACCATGTGTCAAAGAGGTCACAAAGAGGAGAAAGTTGTTTATTTTACACAATATGGCACCTTCTGCTTTGAGCCAACGCTGAAAACAACGACTCGGATCTCATGTGTTCGATGTGTCTTTGAGTAAATGAACCTAACTAGCCAAACACATCACAACGAGACACGTTGCCATCTTAATGTAGAGCGTCTATTTTCGTCTATTCATCATAGTAACAAAAAGGGACATTTATTTCCCCGCTATCTCTTTAAGACAGTGGTTCCCAAAGTGGGGTCCGGGGACCCCTAGGGGTCCTTGAGGGAGTTCCAGGGGGTCCCCAGCTAAATGATAACCAAATGGACCCTTATGGGTCTGTAACTCAAGAGTGTACAAATGGAACCCATTTGTACACTCTGAGTTAAATTAACTTTGATTTTACAATATGCATTGGGGTCCAATAGACAGATATGCCATTAACCCATTTTGGGCGGGAACCCCTTTTGGTGTTAGCATTATGTTATGCTTTAGCTATTGAAAAATAGCAGATCTACAAGCTCATAGCGCGGCACCGAGTGGCGCGCTACGAGCTTGTAGGTCTGCTATTTTTTGAAAAGTCGTGAAAAGCCTAATTCAGGTCAAACCCCGGAGGACCCTTGAATGAAAATGGTTGAAAATCACTGCGAGAGCCGTAAAAAAAAATCTCTTATGGGGGTCCTTGGCATATATTTTCAAATGGGGGGGGGGGGGGGGGGGGGGGGGGGGGGTTGTCAGCAGGCTAATTAATGAGTATCATTTTTGGGGGTCCTTCCTTGACGTGAAACAGTTTGGGAACCAGTGCTTTAGGATGCTAGAGGGCAGATCCTCTTCCTCTGGCGCGGGGCAGCGGTCGCCTTGGTTACGGCATCCTTCAGGATGTCGGCCAGACACTGGCCGGGGTCCGAGGCGGTGGAGGAGGAGGAGGAGGAGGAGGAGGCGGGGTGACAGCACTGGCGCACCGCAGGGGACGCCGACGGCTTCCTGGACGAGCACAGGTTGCTGGACATTTTCCCCAGCTGTCGTTCATGGTTCATAACAAGGAAAAACAAAATACACAGAAAATGGACATGACATGACAGACATGGGAAAATGACATGCAAGAAGTGTCAGCGTTAAGCCATTAATGCCGGTGTCAGGTCTAATTTGATATGATCGTGATCACTGGAGACGGGCTCCATTTTCGTCACCGCTAAACCCCTTATCCCTAAACTTCTTTGCCTTTTTTTAAATATTTTGCAAAACATTTTTGAATAGTTCAAATGGCCAGTCTACAAGCTCACAGCGTGTCAATGTAGATTGGCTAGTTGAACTATTCAAAATGTTTTTCAAAATAGTAAAAAAAAAAAAGGTAAAAGAAGTTTAGGGATAAGGGGTTTAGCGGTGACGAAAATGGAGCCCACTATCTATCTACACCCTCATACAAACGGGTAAAAAACTATCTAGTGAGAGGACAAATTACGTGCACGACAACATATGTACTTTTATCTTTTGTGCCCCTGCAGTTATTGCTATGTGGGAAAAACTAAAAGAGAGCAATATTAGAAGTCTGTGTGTCATTGCTGCCCGAAAATAAACAAGTTCATAAGAACACTACTCAAGAGAGTGCGGATATTCCTTTCTCTATATACAGTAGATCTAATTTTATAATCATACGAGTACATTAGATTCTGATTTGTGTATCATTTAGTGTCAAACTAATGTCGCCGTAGCTTTAGGATAAGATATTGAAGAGATGACATTTCCCATGTCAAATAAGTTAACCCATTTTGGGCGGGAACCCCTTCTGGTGTTATGCTTTAGCTATTGAAAAATAGCAGATCTACAAGCTCATAGCGCGCCACCGAGTGGCGCGCTACGAGCTTGTAGGTCTGCTATTTTTTTTAAATCGAAGAACCACTGACATAGAAACAGCTTTTTCAGAAAACTGTCAGGATGTAGAAGACATTTTTAGAATCTGATCTCAGGTCAAAATAAGTTAATAATAACAAAGAGAAAGAAAGCCAGCTGACAGAATAATGTTTTGAACTTACAGGCGCCTCTCTAAAACAAACAAGCTGATAAACGCCACCAAAAGCTGACAACCTAGTGACGGAGACGACCAGATCAACCTAGTGGACCCGAAGACGACCAGATCAACCTAGTGGACCCGGAGACGACCAGATCAACCTAGTGGACCCGGAGACGACCAGATCAACCTAGTGGACCCGGAGACGACCAGATCAACCTAGTGGACCCGGAGACGACCAGATCAACCTAGTGGACCCGGAGACGACCAGATCAACCTAGTGGACCCGGAGACGACCAGATCGACCTAGTGGACCCGGAGACGACCAGATCGACCTAGTGGACCCGGAGACGACCAGATCGACCTAGTGGACCCGGAGACGACCAGATCGACCTAGTGGACCCGGAGACGACCAGATCGACCTAGTGGACCCGGAGACGACCAGATCAACCTAGTGGACCCGAAGACGACCAGATCAACCTAGTGGACCCGAAGACGACCAGATCAACCTAGTGGACCCGGAGACGACCAGATCAACCTAGTGGACCCGGAGACGACCAGATCAACCTAGTGGACCCGAAGACGACCAGATCAACCTAGTGGACCCGGAGACGACCAGATCAACCTAGTGGACCCGGAGACGACCAGATCAACCTAGTGGACCCGGAGACGACCAGATCAACCTAGTGGACCCGGAGACGACCAGATCAACCTAGTGGACCCGGAGACGACCAGATCAACCTAGTGGACCCGGAGACGACCAGATCAACCTAGTGGACCCGGAGACGACCAGATCAACCTAGTGGACCCGGAGACGACCAGATCAACCTAGTGGACCCGAAGACGACCAGATCAACCTAGTGGACCCGAAGACGACCAGATCAACCTAGTGGACCCGGAGACGACCAGATCAACCTAGTGGACCCGGAGACGACCACATCAACCTAGTGGACCCGGAGACGACCAGATCAACCTAGTGGACCCGGAGACGACCAGATCAACCTAGTGGACCCGGAGACGACCACATCAACCTAGTGGACCCGGAGACGACCAGATCAACCTAGTGGACCCGGAGACGACCAGATCAACCTAGTGGACCCGGAGACGACCAGATCAACCTAGTGGACCCGAAGACGACCAGATCAACCTAGTGGACCCGAAGACGACCAAATCAACCTAGTGGACCCGGAGACGACCAGATCAACCTAGTGGACCCGGAGACGACCAGATCAACCTAGTGGACCCGGAGACGACCAGATCAACCTAGTGGACCCGGAGACGACCAGATCAACCTAGTGGACCCGGAGACGACCAGATCAACCTAGTGGACCCGAAGACGACCAGATCAACCTAGTGGACCCGAAGACGACCAAATCAACCTAGTGGACCCGGAGACGACCAGATCAACCTAGTGGACCCGGAGACGACCAGATCAACCTAGTGGACCCGGAGACGACCAGATCAACCTAGTGGACCCGGAGACGACCACATCAACCTAGTGGACCCGGAGACGACCAGATCAACCTAGTGGACCCGGAGACGACCAGATCAACCTAGTGGACCCGGAGACGACCACATCAACCTAGTGGACCCGGAGACGACCAGATCAACCTAGTGGACCCGGAGACGACCAGATCAACCGTTATATTCTTGTCTTTGGTCAAGGCCGGTGAATGCACTGAGCCTGTTACGCAGTGGTGGAAAAAGTATTAATTTTTTTTTACTTAAGTAAAAGTACCAATACTGCAATATAGAACTACTCCATTACAAGTAAAAGTGCCAGATTCAAAATGTACTCGAGTAAAAGTACAAAAGTATTGGCATCAAAATGTACTGAAGTACCAAAAGTAGAAAGTACTAATTATGCCGACTGTCCCATTTCATGTTTTCAAATGTCTAAAAATCTTTTGAAAATAGCTGATCTACAAGCTCACAATGTGTCGCAGTGTTTATTTGTCACTGACGAAAAAACTAAATAAAAACTATGGTGACTAAAACTATGACTAAAATATAGTATCTATATAGCAATTGAAACCCTGTCTGACTCTATATAAACAGGTCAGACACAAAGACTTATCAATAAATGCTTTTCTACTCACCTTCTGACGAATACATGCAGTCCTGCTGTCTGCCGCTAGAGAGCAGCATTGAGTTACTAAGCCCTGGATAGGGAAGCCCACAGGGAACCTGCAATGGCAACAACAGTCACACAGTGGTTATGTTCTGCTTGACATTATTATTCACCTATTCTTCATTTGATTAAAAAACACAGCACCGCTATGCTATCATATAGAGCAGTGGCCCTCAAACGTTACAGAGAGAGAGAGAGAGAGAGAGAGAGAGAGAGAGAGAGATCAGACTTTCTAAAGTTTATGCCACTATTTTTATTCAATAATTAAAGTTTCTCATGCAGATAATATAAAGCTCCACATTGAATTGAATGAGAGACAGAGAGCGAGAAAAGGAGTGAATGATAGAGACAGACAGTCCAGCAGAGAGAGAAAGAAAGACAGACAGACAGACAGACAGACAGACAGACAGACAGACAGACAGACAGACAGACAGACAGACAGACAGACAGACAGACAGACAGACAGACAGACAGACAGACACAGACAGTCGCGGTATATCAGTCTGGGCTGGCTCCACTTGGATTTAATTTCCCGGGGGGCGGGTTCCTCTTTGACGCAATTGGTCAGAGCTACTGTCAGTCAAAGGTCTCAAGCATTGAACGTCACTGTACCAAAGCCCGCCCATATTGCATACCGTGTCCCGATTGGTCCGACCTGTTCTCGGTTGTAGGAAAGAGGCGTGCTACTGAGCCTCGCCAGACCGTAATCCGCTGGTAGGCATTTCTTTTTTGCCAACGGCTGATTCGGTCTGGTTTATTAACCAGGCTAAGACAGAGGGAGGTGACTGGACATGGTTTATATGATTCTGTCCCTATCGGTACAGACGGCGCCGAGTCGACTGGAGGTGAAAGTAGCCGAACTGCATGAGGATACGCAAACGCAGCGCTCTCGTGGGGGGCGCAGCACAAACATATCATGCGTAGGGCAACCAAATGGAGGCACGTTTACGTGTTTACATTTTAGAATATGAGCACAGGCTCGGGGCTTGGAGAGCCCGTGCACTCGCTCTCCGGTCTCGGCTCCTCCAAAAGCAAATTTTGTGGAAAAAAACGATTTAATCTGGAGGACAGTGTGTGTGGAGTGAGCAGAGGTTTGCGTTATTGGAATTTGGCTGTAGTAAAGTAGTCAGCCAGAAAGGCAATAAGAGTAACCTCGCGTCACCAGACTTTCCAACTCGGAGGAAAGCCTGGTCTGTGTTTCTAAGGGGTGATTCACACTATGGTCCCGGGTGCGCACTCGGGACCACTTGTCAGATGTTGTGGTAGTGTGAATGATGCGTACCGTTCCCGGGAGCGGATCGCCCAACCGTCCCCGAGACCGCATGGGGGGTGGGTCTCTGGACCGTTGAAGTGTATTCAGATACGGATCGTTCCAATGTGAATGCATGCGTACCTAAAGAAGGAAGTGGACTGTTTTTTTTTAGAACGTGACTTGATCTCTAGTTGACGAGCCAAGCGTCAACAAAAAAAAACACAGACGCTGCACGACGCGTAACACCAGCTCATTTCTCAACGCCGCCCCTCTCCTGTTGAATCTGCTATACGCGCAGCACCGCAGTACGCGCTGATCTTGGACTACACGTGGCTCTTGGGCTTTGCTTGGCAAAGTTTCCAAAGTAAAACAAAATAATAATAATGCTAAAGTAGAATCCATTAAACTAATATCAAACACGACACTGGAGCACAGAACTGACTGACACAGTGAATAGCAGGCAGGCTGACAGTGAAGTAGTATAACGGCAAAGAGCCAAAAGAGGCAATGCAATGCAGTGTGTCTGGATTTATTGGAGACAATGTCGCAGAGTTGATGGTCAGTGTCCGTGAGCACCAGCCATCAAGCACACCGCCATCTGGAGGATCAAAGTGTGTTATGCAAGTGTACCCGGGTGCGCTGTTGAATCTCAGGCAATGTGAATCATGGCCATCGGGGACCAGGCAACCGTATTTGGAAACGGTTCCAATGAAACGGATTCAGTCCCTCTCAGTGTGAATTGCCTGATCCTGTATGATCCGGTCTAGACCGGATGGTAAAATCTAAATTAAAAAATATATATATTATATATATATTCCCGTGCAGCAGCGTGGTCTCACTCACTTCTTCTTCACGACCTTGTGGCTCTGACAGACGTGCGCGAGGGAGACCTCCAGTGGCGTGGTGGTGTTGGTGTCGGCCGGCGGCGGCAGCAGGTCGGTGACCTCATAGCCCGGGCGGGGGGCTCTGGCGTGGAAGCAGGCGTAGCGCGGCTCGCCCTCGGGCTCCGCGCAGCACGGGAAGCTCACCTTCCCCCCCTTGTCCTCCTGGCAGAACCGGTCCATCTCCTGACGCCACTGCAGCACATTTAATCGACAGAAATCTTATTAACCCATTCTGGGAACCCCGTTTGGTGTTTTAAGTATTATGTTATACTGTAGCTATTGAAAAATAGCAGATCTACAAGCTCATAGCGCGGCAACGAGCTTGTGGATCTGCTATTTTTGAAAAATTGTGAAAATGTGGCGCAAATCTTTGAATATATTTTTTTTTAAATTTCACTACGACTTTCTACAAATCCTATCCCTATCATTGTTGGGCAAAATCGTTGAAAATCGTGGGTATTATTTTTTAAATATTCCTAAACAAAAATAATGGAGCTGGGAACTTCTCCTTTGGTCCACCCATTCGTGGGACACGTGAGAATGGTCCAGTGAAAAATAAATAAATAAATAAAAAAGACCATTGTGGGTGTATGGGATTTATCTCTATCACTCTATCAGTAAACATGGGTGAATTCCACCCGAACACATGCCTGTCTACAGGGTATATAATAGGGTGTCGGTCTAATGACAGTCGGACCGATAGTAGTATGTCGGAACTACAACCTGTACCCGAAAGACCCACCCACCTCAGACATCAGTAACATTATGATAAAGACCCACCCACCTCAGACATCAGTAACATTATGATAAAGACCCACCCACCTCAGACATCAGTAACATTATGATAAAGACCCACCCACCTCAGACATCAGTAACATTATGATAAAGACCCACCCACCTCAGACATCAGTAACATTATGATAATAATTACAAAAACTATAATTGTTTAGTGTTTAGTGCTCTAGTTGCCACCACTCTGTGTCATCAGCGTTACCTTGTCGTCCACACAGCTCAGCAGCGGTCCTTTCCCCTTGCAGCACTGCTTGAAGGCGCGCTCCAGGCGGTTGACGGTCTTGGACTGCCGCGCCAGCCAGCCGTAGCCCCGCCGCGGCAGGCACTTGAGGTCGTAGCGGGGGCGGAGCTTGCGGTAGCGGCACAGCGGCTGGACGTCGGCCGCGGCGGGGCGGCCGGGCGGGAAGTTGATGTCCACGTTCTCGGCGGGCGGAGGGGGGAGGGGCCTCTTGTTGGGCTTCTTCCTCCCTCTGACGCTGCCGGGCTTCATCTCAGACCTGGACAGAAACTACACGGTTGTAGTCTTTTTTTTGTTTTTATATATATATAAACTACACGGTTGTAGTGTATATATATATATATATATACGATATACGATTTTGCAACCCCATTTTTTCACCCAGTGTCAATTATCTAATGTAATCCTGGGCTCTACACTGCCTCCGCCAACCTAGGGAGAGCAACGGACTGACCTCATGCTTCCTTCACTGCATGAGGAGTCCAAGCCACTTCTTTACACCTGACAGGGGGGGGGGATTTCCCTGGTTGGACGTAGCACGTGAAAGGAACATGTTATTCCCACCAGTTCCTTTCCCCTCCAATGTCTTTCTACAATAAATAAAAGGTTTGAATTAAGGAATGCAAAAGAGCATTTTGTTCTCAGCCAAGTTACGTACCTCTTACAGGAGGCGGGGTTGAAGGGGACCAGGCCCGGCAGTGGGGTGGGGAGGATGTCGACGGGGTTGGGGACCTCCAGGGTGGGCAGGTAGCCGGCGTTGGGGGCTTCGCTCTGGAAGCAGGCTAGACGGTCGCCGACAGGCCTCTTACAGCAGCGATGGACCTTGTCCTTCACCGATGACTCCTCTTTACAGAAAGACACGAGGACCGCCTCCCACTGCAACCACATCAACAACAACAACAACATCTATGAGAGTTGTCTTCTCACCAATTATTCAAGAAGGTGACTTTGACTTTTACTATTGTGATAATATGTTCTGCCGTTTTCTTTTCTTGTTATATTGTACTTTTTTTTCTCTGTATGAATGGTTTGTCTAATGGTTTATTTGTAATAGATCTGCATATCTATTAGGTTGATGTAGTTTTTATCCTATGAATGTACAAATATTCCTGGAGAATGCCACTTCTCAAGCCCCTGGAGGGTTTTCTCCTTCAGTTTGATTGAGTTTGTGTATCATTTTTAAACGCTTAAATACATTATAAGTGCCCTCTATAACTAGAATTAAAAATGAATGTATACACTATGCATACATACATAATGTATGAAGGCATATAAGGCGTATTAGTCAGGGATCCTTTCAAGAGGCGGCAGTGGCTCAGGGGTAGAGTGACCGGATGGAAACCGAAAGGATCCCAGTTTGAACCCAGTGGGCTCCCACAGAGTTAGTGTCGAAGTGTCCTTGAGCAAGACACTGAACCCCTAATTGCTCCTGATGTGCAGGTTGGTGCCTTGCATGGTTTCCCCCGGCATCGGTGTATGAATGTGTGTGTGAATGGGTGAATGTAATGCACAATCTCTGTAAAGTGCCTTGGATAAAGGCGCTATATAAATGCACCATTTACCATTTATTTACCATTTAAGGCGTTGTTAGGGGAACTAATAGGAGTTTTTGGGAGGATGACCTCGTATATGAATCTTGGTGCAGTAAACGGATCAGAAATGTACAGTGGAAACTAGGGCATTTAAGGCTTTAAAAACAAAAAAGTTAAATGTAAACATCAATGTGACATGTCAGTTGGTGCCAAGACAGGGATAATGTGATCTCGAGAAAATATGCAAACAATCTGCCAGTTTGTTTCAACTCCCTTTCACCGTTCCGGGTGAAAGGTTTCAGGCGGCTCCCCTGGCAGTCTGGCACTAGATCATGTCAAGGCCTGTAGCTGTGGAGGATGTTGTGTCTGGAATCTGGATCCTATCTGATCAGATACGCACTCAGCTTCCATGTTGGTGTCAACAAACATGAGTCCCCCGTGTCATGAGTCCCCCGTGTCATGAGTCCCCCGTGTCCCCCATGCCATGAGTCCCCCGTGTCATGAGTCCCCCGTGTCATGAGTCCCCCGTGTCATGAGTCCCCCGTGTCATGAGTCCCCCGTGTCCCCCGTGTCATGAGTCCCCCGTGTCATGAGTCCCCCATGTCATGAGTCCCCCGTGTCCCCCGTGTCATGAGTCCCCCATGTCATGAGTCCCCCGTGTCCCCCGTGTCATGAGTCCCCCGTGTCCCCCGTGTCATGAGTCCCCCATGTCATGAGTCCCCCGTGTCCCCCGTGTCATGAGTCCCCCGTGTCCCCCGTGTCATGAGTCCCCCGTGTCATGAGTCCCCCATGTCATGAGTCCCCCGTGTCATGAGTCCCCCGTGTCCCCCGTGTCATGAGTCCCCCGTGTCATGAGTCCCCCGTGGCATGAGTCCCCCGTGCCATGAGTCCCCCGTGTCATGAGTCCCCCGTGTCATGAGTCCCCCGTGTCATGAGTCCCCCGTGTCATGAGTCCCCCGTGTCATGAGTCCCCCGTGCCATGAGTCCCCCGTGTCATGAGTCCCCCGTGTCCCCCGTGTCATGAGTCCCCCGTGTCATGAGTCCCCCGTGTCATGAGTCCCCCGTGTCATGAGTCCCCCGTGTCATGAGTCCCCCGTGTCATGAGTCCCCCGTGTCATGAGTCCCCCGTGTCATGAGTCCCCCATGTCATGAGTCCCCCGTGCCATGAGTCCCCCGTGTCATGAGTCCCCGTGTCATGAGTCCCCCGCGTCATGAGTCCCCCGTGTCATGAGTCCCCCATGTCATGAGTCCCCCGTGTCATGAGTCCCCCGTGTCCCCCGTGTCATGAGTCCCCAGTGGCATGAGTCCCCCGTGTCATGAGTCCCCCGTGTCATGAGTCCCCCGTGTCATGAGTCCCCCGTGTCATGAGTCCCCCGTGTCATGAGTCCCCCGTGTCATGAGTCCCCCATGTCATGAGTCCCCCGTGCCATGAGTCCCCCGTGTCATGAGTCCCCGTGTCATGAGTCCCCCGCGTCATGAGTCCCCCGTGTCATGAGTCCCCCATGTCATGAGTCCCCCGTGTCATGAGTCCCCCGTGTCCCCCGTGTCATGAGTCCCCAGTGGCATGAGTCCCCCGTGTCATGAGTCCCCCATGTCATGAGTCCCCCGTGTCATGAGTCCCCCGTGTCCCCCGTGTCATGAGTCCCCAGTGGCATGAGTCCCCCGTGCCATGAGTCCCCCGTGCCATGAGTCCCCCGTGTCATGAGTCCCCCGTGTCATGAGTCCCCCGTGTCATGAGTCCCCCGTGTCATGAGTCCCCCGTGTCATGAGTCCCCCGTGTCATGAGTCCCCCGTGTCATGAGTCCCCCATGTCATGAGTCCCCCGTGCCATGAGTCCCCCGTGTCATGAGTCCCCGTGTCATGAGTCCCCCGCGTCATGAGTCCCCCGTGTCATGAGTCCCCCATGTCATGAGTCCCCCGTGTCATGAGTCCCCCGTGTCCCCCGTGTCATGAGTCCCCAGTGGCATGAGTCCCCCGTGTCATGAGTCCCCCGTGTCATGAGTCCCCCGTGTCATGAGTCCCCCGTGCCATGAGTCTCCCATGTCATGAGTCCCCCGTGTCATGAGTCCCCCGTGTCATGAGTCCCCCGTGGCATGAGTCCCCCGTGTCATGAGTCCCCCGTGTCATGAGTCCCCCGTGTCATGAGTCCCCCGTGTCATGAGTCCCCCGTGTCATGAGTCCCCCGTGTCATGAGTCCCCCGTGTCATGAGTCCCCCGTGGCATGAGTCCCCCGTGTCATGAGTCCCCCGTGTCATGAGTCCCCCGTGTCATGAGTCCCCCGTGTCATGAGTCCCCCGTGTCATGAGTCCCCCGTGGCATGAGTCCCCCGTGTCATGAGTCCCCCGTGTCATGAGTCCCCCGTGGCATGAGTCCCCCGTGTCATGAGTCCCCCGTGTCATGAGTCCCCCGTGTCACGAGTCCCCCGTGCCACGAGTCCCCCGTGTCACGAGTCCCCCGTGTCATGAGTCCCCCGTGTCATGAGTCCCCCGTGTCACGAGTCCCCCGTGTCATGAGTCCCCCGTGTCATGAGTCCCCCGTGTCCCCCGTGTCATGAGTCCCCCGTGTCATGAGTCCCCCGTGGCATGAGTCCCCCGTGTCATGAGTCCCCCGTGTCATGAGTCCCCCGTGTCATGAGTCCCCCGTGTCATGAGTCCCCCGTGTCATGAGTCCCCCGTGTCATGAGTCCCCCGTGCCATGAGTCCCCCGTGTCATGAGTCCCCGTGTCATGAGTCCCCCGCGTCATGAGTCCCCCGTGTCATGAGTCCCCCATGTCATGAGTCCCCCGTGTCATGAGTCCCCCGTGTCCCCCGTGTCATGAGTCCCCCGTGTCATGAGTCCCCCGTGGCATGAGTCCCCCGTGCCATGAGTCCCCCATGAGTCCCCCGTGTCATGAGTCCCCCGTGTCATGAGTCCCCCGTGTCATGAGTCCCCCGTGTCATGAGTCCCCCGTGCCATGAGTCCCCCGTGCCATGAGTCCCCCATGTCATGAGTCCCCCATGTCATGAGTCCCCCGTGTCATGAGTCCCCCGTGTCCCCCGTGTCATGAGTCCCCCGTGTCATGAGTCCCCCGTGTCATGAGTCCCCCGTGGCATGAGTCCCCCGTGTCATGAGTCCCCCGTGTCATGAGTCCCCCGTGTCATGAGTCCCCCGTGTCATGAGTCCCCCGTGTCATGAGTCCCCCGTGTCATGAGTCCCCCGTGTCATGAGTCCCCCGTGGCATGAGTCCCCCGTGTCATGAGTCCCCCGTGTCATGAGTCCCCCGTGTCATGAGTCCCCCGTGTCATGAGTCCCCCGTGTCATGAGTCCCCCGTGTCATGAGTCCCCCGTGTCATGAGTCCCCCGTGTCATGAGTCCCCCGTGTCATGAGTCCCCGTGTCATGAGTCCCCCGCGTCATGAGTCCCCCGTGTCATGAGTCCCCCGTGTCATGAGTCCCCCGTGTCACGAGTCCCCCGTGTCACGAGTCCCCCGTGCCACGAGTCCCCCGTGTCACGAGTCCCCCGTGTCATGAGTCCCCCGTGTCATGAGTCCCCCGTGTCACGAGTCCCCCGTGCCACGAGTCCCCCGTGTCACGAGTCCCCCGTGTCATGAGTCCCCCGTGTCATGAGTCCCCCGTGTCACGAGTCCCCCGTGTCATGAGTCCCCCGTGTCATGAGTCCCCCGTGTCCCCCGTGTCATGAGTCCCCCGTGTCATGAGTCCCCCGTGGCATGAGTCCCCCGTGTCATGAGTCCCCCGTGTCATGAGTCCCCCGTGTCATGAGTCCCCCGTGTCATGAGTCCCCCGTGTCATGAGTCCCCCGTGTCATGAGTCCCCCGTGCCATGAGTCCCCCGTGTCATGAGTCCCCGTGTCATGAGTCCCCCGCGTCATGAGTCCCCCGTGTCATGAGTCCCCCATGTCATGAGTCCCCCGTGTCATGAGTCCCCCGTGTCCCCCGTGTCATGAGTCCCCCGTGTCATGAGTCCCCCGTGGCATGAGTCCCCCGTGCCATGAGTCCCCCATGAGTCCCCCGTGTCATGAGTCCCCCGTGTCATGAGTCCCCCGTGTCATGAGTCCCCGGTGTCATGAGTCCCCCGTGCCATGAGTCCCCCGTGCCATGAGTCCCCCGTGTCATGAGTCCCCCATGTCATGAGTCCCCCGTGTCATGAGTCCCCCGTGTCATGAGTCCCCCGTGTCATGAGTCCCCCGTGTCATGAGTCCCCCGTGTCATGAGTCCCCCGTGTCATGAGTCCCCCATGTCATGAGTCCCCCGTGTCATGAGTCCCCCATGTCATGAGTCCCCCGTGTCATGAGTCCCCCATGTCATGAGTCCCCCGTGTCATGAGTCCCCCGTGTCATGAGTCCCCCGTGTCATGAGTCCCCCATGTCATGAGTCCCCCGTGTCATGAGTCCCCCGTGTCATGAGTCCCCCGTGTCATGAGTCCCCCATGTCATGAGTCCCCCGTGTCATGAGTCCCCCGTGTCATGAGTCCCCCGTGTCCCCCGTGTCATGAGTCCCCCGTGTCATGAGTCCCCCGTGTCATGAGTCCCCCGTGTCATGAGTCCCCCGTGGCATGAGTCCCCCGTGTCATGAGTCCCCCGTGTCATGAGTCCCCCGTGTCATGAGTCCCCCGTGTCATGAGTCCCCCGTGTCATGAGTCCCCCGTGTCATGAGTCCCCCGTGTCATGAGTCCCCCGTGTCATGAGTCCCCGTGTCATGAGTCCCCCGCGTCATGAGTCCCCCGTGTCATGAGTCCCCCGTGTCATGAGTCCCCCGTGTCACGAGTCCCCCGTGTCACGAGTCCCCCGTGCCACGAGTCCCCCGTGTCACGAGTCCCCCGTGTCATGAGTCCCCCGTGTCATGAGTCCCCCGTGTCACGAGTCCCCCGTGCCACGAGTCCCCCGTGTCACGAGTCCCCCGTGTCCCCCGTGTCATGAGTCCCCCGTGTCATGAGTCCCCCATGTCATGAGTCCCCCGTGTCATGAGTCCCCCGTGTCCCCCGTGTCATGAGTCCCCCGTGTCATGAGTCCCCCGTGGCATGAGTCCCCCGTGTCATGAGTCCCCCGTGTCATGAGTCCCCCGTGTCATGAGTCCCCCGTGTCATGAGTCCCCCGTGCCATGAGTCCCCCGTGTCATGAGTCCCCGTGTCATGAGTCCCCCGCGTCATGAGTCCCCCGTGTCATGAGTCCCCCATGTCATGAGTCCCCCGTGTCATGAGTCCCCCGTGTCCCCCGTGTCATGAGTCCCCCGTGTCATGAGTCCCCCGTGGCATGAGTCCCCCGTGTCATGAGTCCCCCATGTCATGAGTCCCCCGTGTCATGAGTCCCCCATGAGTCCCCCGTGTCATGAGTCCCCCGTGTCATGAGTCCCCCGTGTCATGAGTCCCCCGTGTCATGAGTCCCCCGTGCCATGAGTCCCCCGTGCCATGAGTCCCCCATGTCATGAGTCCCCCGTGTCATGAGTCCCCCATGTCATGAGTCCCCCGTGTCATGAGTCCCCCGTGTCCCCCGTGTCATGAGTCCCCCGTGTCATGAGTCCCCCGTGGCATGAGTCCCCCGTGTCATGAGTCCCCCGTGTCATGAGTCCCCCGTGTCATGAGTCCCCCGTGTCATGAGTCCCCCGTGTCATGAGTCCCCCGTGTCATGAGTCCCCCGTGTCATGAGTCCCCCGTGTCATGAGTCCCCCGTGTCATGAGTCCCCGTGTCATGAGTCCCCCGTGTCATGAGTCCCCCGTGTCATGAGTCCCCCGTGTCATGAGTCCCCCGTGTCACGAGTCCCCCGTGTCACGAGTCCCCCGTGCCACGAGTCCCCCGTGTCACGAGTCCCCCGTGTCATGAGTCCCCCGTGTCATGAGTCCCCCGTGTCACGAGTCCCCCGTGCCACGAGTCCCCCGTGTCACGAGTCCCCCGTGTCCCCCGTGTCATGAGTCCCCCGTGTCCCCCGTGTCATGAGTCCCCCGTGCCATGAGTCCCCCGTGTCATGAGTCCCCCGTGTCACGAGTCCCCCGTGCCACGAGTCCCCCGTGTCACGAGTCCCCCGTGTCACGAGTCCCCCGTGCCACGAGTCCCCCGTGTCATGAGTCCCCCGTGTCATGAGTCCCCCGTGTCATGAGTCCCCCGTGTCATGAGTCCCCCGTGTCATGAGTCCCCCGTGTCCCCCGTGTCATGAGTCCCCCGTGTCATGAGTCCCCCGTGTCCCCCGTGTCATGAGTCCCCCGTGTCATGAGTCCCCCGTGTCATGAGTCCCCCGTGTCATGAGTCCCCCGTGCCATGAGTCCCCCATGAGTCCCCCGTGTCATGAGTCCCCCGTGCCATGAGTCCCCCGTGTCATGAGTCCCCCGTGCCATGAGTCCCCCATGAGTCCCCCGTGTCATGAGTCCCCCGTGTCATGAGTCCCCCGTGTCGTGAGTCCCCCATGTCATGAGTCCCCCATGTCATGAGTCCCCCGTGTCGTGAGTCCCCCATGTCATGAGTCCCCCATGAGTCCCCCGTGCCATGAGTCCCCCATGAGTCCCCCGTGTCATGAGTCCCCCATGAGTCCCCCGTGCCATGAGTCCCCCATGAGTCCCCCATGTCATGAGTCCCCCGTGTCGTGAGTCCCCCATGTCATGAGTCCCCCATGAGTCCCCCGTGTCATGAGTCCCCCGTGTCATGAGTCCCCCGTGTCATGAGTCCCCCGTGCCATGAGTCCCCCATGAGTCCCCCGTGCCATGAGTCCCCCATGAGTCCCCCGTGTCATGAGTCCCCCGTGCCATGAGTCCCCCATGAGTCCCCCGTGTCATGAGTCCCCCGTGTCATGAGTCCCCCGTGTCATGAGTCCCCCGTGTCGTGAGTCCCCCATGTCATGAGTCCCCCATGTCATGAGTCCCCCGTGCCATGAGTCCCCCATGAGTCCCCCGTGTCATGAGTCCCCCGTGTCATGAGTCCCCCGTGTCATGAGTCCCCCGTGTCCCCCGTGTCATGAGTCCCCCGTGTCATGAGTCCCCCGTGTCATGAGTCCCCCGTGTCATGAGTCCCCCGTGTCATGAGTCCCCCGTGTCATGAGTCCCCCGTGTCATGAGTCCCCCGTGTCATGAGTCCCCCGTGTCATGAGTCCCCGTGTCATGAGTCCCCCGCGTCATGAGTCCCCGGTGTCATGAGTCCCCCGTGTCATGAGTCCCCCGTGTCATGAGTCCCCCGTGTCACGAGTCCCCCGTGTCACGAGTCCCCCGTGCCACGTGTCCCCCGTGTCATGAGTCCCCCGTGTCATGAGTCCCCCGTGTCATGAGTCCCCCGTGTCATGAGTCCCCCGTGTCATGAGTCCCCCGTGTCATGAGTCCCCCGTGTCATGAGTCCCCCGTGTCATGAGTCCCCCGTGTCATGAGTCCCCGTGTCATGAGTCCCCCGCGTCATGAGTCCCCGGTGTCATGAGTCCCCCGTGTCATGAGTCCCCCGTGTCATGAGTCCCCCGTGTCACGAGTCCCCCGTGTCACGAGTCCCCCGTGCCACGAGTCCCCCGTGTCACGAGTCCCCCGTGTCATGAGTCCCCCGTGTCATGAGTCCCCCGTGTCACGAGTCCCCCGTGCCACGAGTCCCCCGTGTCACGAGTCCCCCGTGTCCCCCGTGTCATGAGTCCCCCGTGTCCCCCGTGTCATGAGTCCCCCGTGCCATGAGTCCCCCGTGTCATGAGTCCCCCGTGTCACGAGTCCCCCGTGCCACGAGTCCCCCGTGTCACGAGTCCCCCGTGTCACGAGTCCCCCGTGCCACGAGTCCCCCGTGTCATGAGTCCCCCGTGTCATGAGTCCCCCGTGTCATGAGTCCCCCGTGTCATGAGTCCCCCGTGTCATGAGTCCCCCGTGTCCCCCGTGTCATGAGTCCCCCGTGTCATGAGTCCCCCGTGTCCCCCGTGTCATGAGTCCCCCGTGTCATGAGTCCCCCGTGTCATGAGTCCCCCGTGTCATGAGTCCCCCGTGCCATGAGTCCCCCATGAGTCCCCCGTGTCATGAGTCCCCCGTGCCATGAGTCCCCCGTGTCATGAGTCCCCCGTGCCATGAGTCCCCCATGAGTCCCCCGTGTCATGAGTCCCCCGTGTCATGAGTCCCCCGTGTCGTGAGTCCCCCATGTCATGAGTCCCCCATGTCATGAGTCCCCCGTGTCGTGAGTCCCCCATGTCATGAGTCCCCCATGAGTCCCCCGTGCCATGAGTCCCCCATGAGTCCCCCGTGTCATGAGTCCCCCATGAGTCCCCCGTGCCATGAGTCCCCCATGAGTCCCCCATGTCATGAGTCCCCCGTGTCGTGAGTCCCCCATGTCATGAGTCCCCCATGAGTCCCCCGTGTCATGAGTCCCCCGTGTCATGAGTCCCCCGTGTCATGAGTCCCCCGTGCCATGAGTCCCCCATGAGTCCCCCGTGCCATGAGTCCCCCATGAGTCCCCCGTGTCATGAGTCCCCCGTGCCATGAGTCCCCCATGAGTCCCCCGTGTCATGAGTCCCCCGTGTCATGAGTCCCCCGTGTCATGAGTCCCCCGTGTCGTGAGTCCCCCATGTCATGAGTCCCCCATGTCATGAGTCCCCCGTGCCATGAGTCCCCCATGAGTCCCCCGTGTCATGAGTCCCCCGTGTCATGAGTCCCCCGTGTCATGAGTCCCCCGTGTCCCCCGTGTCATGAGTCCCCCGTGTCATGAGTCCCCCGTGTCATGAGTCCCCCGTGTCATGAGTCCCCCGTGTCATGAGTCCCCCGTGTCATGAGTCCCCCGTGTCATGAGTCCCCCGTGTCATGAGTCCCCCGTGTCATGAGTCCCCGTGTCATGAGTCCCCCGCGTCATGAGTCCCCGGTGTCATGAGTCCCCCGTGTCATGAGTCCCCCGTGTCACGAGTCCCCCGTGTCACGAGTCCCCCGTGCCACGAGTCCCCCGTGTCACGAGTCCCCCGTGTCATGAGTCCCCCGTGTCATGAGTCCCCCGTGTCACGAGTCCCCCGTGCCACGAGTCCCCCGTGTCACGAGTCCCCCGTGTCCCCCGTGTCATGAGTCCCCCGTGTCCCCCGTGTCATGAGTCCCCCGTGCCATGAGTCCCCCGTGTCATGAGTCCCCCGTGTCACGAGTCCCCCGTGCCACGAGTCCCCCGTGTCACGAGTCCCCCGTGTCACGAGTCCCCCGTGCCACGAGTCCCCCGTGTCATGAGTCCCCCGTGTCATGAGTCCCCCGTGTCATGAGTCCCCCGTGTCATGAGTCCCCCGTGTCCCCCGTGTCATGAGTCCCCCGTGTCATGAGTCCCCCGTGTCCCCCGTGTCATGAGTCCCCCGTGTCATGAGTCCCCCGTGTCATGAGTCCCCCGTGCCATGAGTCCCCCATGAGTCCCCCGTGTCATGAGTCCCCCGTGTCATGAGTCCCCCGTGTCATGAGTCCCCCGTGCCATGAGTCCCCCGTGTCATGAGTCCCCCGTGCCATGAGTCCCCCATGAGTCCCCCGTGTCATGAGTCCCCCGTGTCATGAGTCCCCCATGAGTCCCCCGTGTCATGAGTCCCCGTGTCATGAGTCCCCCGTGTCATGAGTCCCCCGTGTCGTGAGTCCCCCATGTCATGAGTCCCCCATGTCATGAGTCCCCCGTGTCGTGAGTCCCCCATGTCATGAGTCCCCCATGAGTCCCCCGTGCCATGAGTCCCCCATGAGTCCCCCGTGTCATGAGTCCCCCATGAGTCCCCCGTGCCATGAGTCCCCCATGAGTCCCCCGTGTCATGAGTCCCCCGTGTCATGAGTCCCCCGTGTCATGAGTCCCCCGTGCCATGAGTCCCCCATGAGTCCCCCGTGTCATGAGTCCCCCGTGTCGTGAGTCCCCCGTGCCATGAGTCCCCCATGAGTCCCCCGTGTCATGAGTCCCCCGTGTCATGAGTCCCCCGTGTCATGAGTCCCCCGTGTCGTGAGTCCCCCATGTCATGAGTCCCCCATGTCATGAGTCCCCCGTGTCATGAGTCCCCCGTGTCATGAGTCCCCCGTGTCATGAGTCCCCCGTGTCATGAGTCCCCCGTGTCCCCCGTGTCATGAGTCCCCCGTGTCATGAGTCCCCCGTGTCCCCCGTGTCATGAGTCCCCCGTGTCATGAGTCCCCCGTGTCATGAGTCCCCCGTGTCATGAGTCCCCCGTGCCATGAGTCCCCCATGAGTCCCCCGTGTCATGAGTCCCCCGTGTCATGAGTCCCCCGTGTCATGAGTCCCCCGTGCCATGAGTCCCCCGTGTCATGAGTCCCCCGTGCCATGAGTCCCCCATGAGTCCCCCGTGTCATGAGTCCCCCGTGTCATGAGTCCCCCATGAGTCCCCCGTGTCATGAGTCCCCGTGTCATGAGTCCCCCGTGTCATGAGTCCCCCGTGTCGTGAGTCCCCCATGTCATGAGTCCCCCATGTCATGAGTCCCCCGTGTCGTGAGTCCCCCATGTCATGAGTCCCCCATGAGTCCCCCGTGCCATGAGTCCCCCATGAGTCCCCCGTGTCATGAGTCCCCCATGAGTCCCCCGTGCCATGAGTCCCCCATGAGTCCCCCGTGTCATGAGTCCCCCGTGTCATGAGTCCCCCGTGTCATGAGTCCCCCGTGCCATGAGTCCCCCATGAGTCCCCCGTGTCATGAGTCCCCCGTGTCATGAGTCCCCCGTGTCGTGAGTCCCCCGTGCCATGAGTCCCCCATGAGTCCCCCGTGTCATGAGTCCCCCGTGTCATGAGTCCCCCGTGTCATGAGTCCCCCGTGTCATGAGTCCCCCGTGTCGTGAGTCCCCCATGTCATGAGTCCCCCATGTCATGAGTCCCCCGTGCCATGAGTCCCCCATGAGTCCCCCGTGTCATGAGTCCCCCGTGTCATGAGTCCCCCGTGTCATGAGTCCCCCGTGTCGTGAGTCCCCCATGTCATGAGTCCCCCATGTCATGAGTCCCCCATGAGTCCCCCATGAGTCCCCCGTGTCGTGAGTCCCCCATGTCATGAGTCCCCCATGAGTCCCCCATGAGTCCCCCGTGTCATGAGTCCCCCGTGTCATGAGTCCCCCGTGCCATGAGTCCCCCGTGCCATGAGTCCCCCGTGTCATGAGTCCCCCGTGTCATGAGTCCCCCGTGTCATGAGTCCCCCGTGTCATGAGTCCCCCGTGTCATGAGTCCCCCGTGCCATGAGTCCCCCGTGCCATGAGTCCCCCGTGAGTCCCCCATGAGTCCCCCGTGTCATGAGTCCCCCGTGCCATGAGTCCCCCGTGTCATGAGTCCCCCGTGTCATGAGTCCCCCGTGCCATGAGTCCCCCGTGCCATGAGTCCCCCGTGTCATGAGTCCCCCGTGCCATGAGTCCCCCATGAGTCCCCCGTGCCATGAGTCCCCCGTGTCATGAGTCCCCCATGAGTCCCCCGTGCCATGAGTCCCCCGTGCCATGAGTCCCCCATGAGTCCCCCGTGCCATGAGTCCCCCGTGTCATGAGTCCCCCATGAGTCCCCCGTGCCATGAGTCCCCCGTGCCATGAGTCCCCCGTGCCATGAGTCCCCCATGAGTCCCCCGTGCCATGAGTCCCCCGTGTCATGAGTCCCCCATGAGTCCCCCGTGCCATGAGTCCCCCGTGCCATGAGTCCCCCGTGCCATGAGTCCCCCATGAGTCCCCCGTGCCATGAGTCCCCCATGAGTCCCCCGTGCCATGAGTCCCCCGTGTCATGAGTCCCCCATGAGTCCCCCGTGTCATGAGTCCCCCATGAGTCCCCCGTGCCATGAGTCCCCCATGAGTCCCCCGTGCCATGAGTCCCCCGTGTCATGAGTCCCCCATGAGTCCCCCGTGCCATGAGTCCCCCGTGCCATGAGTCCCCCATGAGTCCCCCGTGCCATGAGTCCCCCATGAGTCCCCCGTGCCATGAGTCCCCCGTGTCATGAGTCCCCCGTGCCATGAGTCCCCCATGAGTCCCCCGTGTCATGAGTCCCCCGTGTCATGAGTCCCCCGTGTCATGAGTCCCCCGTGCCATGAGTCCCCCATGAGTCCCCCGTGTCATGAGTCCCCCGTGTCATGAGTCCCCCGTGCCATGAGTCCCCCATGAGTCCCCCGTGTCATGAGTCCCCCGTGCCATGAGTCCCCCATGAGTCCCCCGTGTCATGAGTCCCCCGTGTCATGAGTCCCCCGTGTCATGAGTCCCTGAGGCTTCCCTGTGAGATTAGGTTTGTAGGGTGTCTCACCCTACAACTCTTCATGTGACCACCGCGCTCTGACTGTAGGTGGCGCTACCCGTTCAAAACATATCAAATGTTTCGTTTCGACTATCCAGCCTTCATAAAACATTTGTCCTGTTCAAAAATGAAATAAATATTTTTAACGGAGTTATTTTCACCCTACAACTCACCATGCTAGCAGACTGCTAACCTGATACTGCAGCATGCATGGATAAATAAAAGGTCCATGAATGAAACCTATAGGCATATGCATGGTTCTGTCGTTTGTTTTCCAGTTCACGTTAAAAATGACAGCAGATTAAAAACCGGGTATACGGTAGGTAGCGCGTGTGTTCTGTCTGCACAGGTATTCTCGGGGCGTGTCCGAATCCACCATTGTTTTACGGGGCAAAAAAAACAAACACGGTTTCACCATTGGAATTGCATTAGGGAATGTTTCATGTTCAACATATGGTGAAGTATTGTAGTGCAAATGATTACAACAACCACCGATGCAGCCGAATGACAAATGAAAACGGGACCAAACATTTTCGCAATTCTGCCAATAATCATTATTCTTCGAGACACACATCCGGCAGAAAATCCCCCCAAAAAATAGCAAAAAAGGAAAAAAAGAAGAATTAGGAGATGACTGACCGCCTGGTTGGCGCAGCACAGGGTCACTCCCTCCCCCCACGTCTGGTTGCCGCGGCAGCAGTCGGCGAACGCCCCCTCGGCGCGGTTGACGGCCTCGGCCCGCCGCCGCAGCTGTCCGTAGCCCGACGGCGGGAAGTAGGCCTGCGGGTAGCGCGGGCGCCGCTCGCCGTGGAGACAGAGGGCCGCCAGGTTGTCGGGGCCGGGTCTGGCGGGCGGGAACGCCACTTTGTACTGGAGGAAGGTGGGCGCAGCCTGAGGGACCAGGAAGGCGGGGCGACCTGGGGGGGGGGGGGGGGGAGGAGGAGGGGCCGATTCAGAGGGTTTGTTCAGAGAGCTTATTGTCACTTTACATCATCGGTTAACCCATTTTGGGCGGGAACCCCTTTTGGTGTTAGTATTATGTTATGCTTTAACTATTGAAAAATAGCAGATCTACAAGCTCATAGCGCGCCACGAGCTTGTAGGTCTGCTATTTTTTTTAAATCGAAGAACCACTGACATAGAAACATAGCTTTTTCAGAAAACTGTCAGGATGTAGAAGACATTTTTTTAATCTGATCTCAGGTCAAAATGGGTTAATAACCTTATAATTAGGGTTATCCCTATCCGATCACGTGATCGGAAATCACGTAATTTTCAAATGATCAGAATCGGATCGGGAGCAAAAAAATCATGACGGCTAGAGTATCAATATTATATCCATATCATGATATATTAGACTGGGTATTGTCTTCAGGAGCAAAGAAACGTGATCGGGACATCCCTACTTGTAATAATATATAATAATAATAGTATAAATATTAAGAGACATCACAGAGTGCTGCACAGAAACTAACACATTAGAAACTAGAAACTAAGCAAGGAAAACAAATCACAAAGAATTAAGGACATCTAACGGCTTAGAGGAAAGGACCTCCAAATGTATACTGTTGGAAAACAGATTTGAGTACAGTGCAAACTAGAAAAAGGCACAGGTCTCCACCAGGAGGATAGGACTGTGTGAGATGTTTGGCAAAATGTTTAGGAGTAGTATAAACATGTTTTTTTGTTTGTTAGTTTTTTGCAACAATTTTCTTCATTTTGTTGAGGAAATGCAGAGTGCCTGGTGGCGCTATAATAGGCCAATGTGAAAAGGGTGCCATTTCTTCATACGCCTTTGATGGCAATTGGATGATATGGAGTTGGTACAACATAAGTTCAGGAGGAAGACCACGCCTTCAATGATAAATCGTTGACTAACACTGCTCCTCCTCAATCTACCCTAAGCTCCATCCTCGGCCAACTTCCTGCAACACTCTGTGATCAATCACCATGGTAACCCATCCAGTACCTCCCCTCGACTTATCTACCATGGTAACTGATAACCTTCCACCCAAACCCCTCCCCTTTCTCCACGTATTTATACCTGCACGTCTACCTGCCATTTCGTGCTTGGTTCTTCGTATGACTCACGTCACGTATCTCTCAGTCACACGGCCGCTTCCGTGTTTGCCCCTCCGCCGAATCCCCGTCCGATTTCAAAGTAATCATTACTTAACTCACCCTCAACTTAAGTTACCTTGCCACCACGGACGGACCACGCTATCAGCATTCAGCACCGTCCCCCGTCGGAGAAACCTCGGACAGACGCCACCAACGCCAGCCAGCCACCCCGTATTCCAGCGCTGACACCCCGCCATCAACCGCTTCCTCATCGATCTCGTTAATGCCGTCTCACTGAACCTCCGTTCAGTTTATTCTTCCAACGCCAACCTGGCCCATCGACGTCGCGGGACACAAACACCACCGCGATCCGAGAGACCACCTCTCTCTCCCCCCCCGCTGCAACTTCAAAACCGGCACACTTCTTGCCACGGACCTGTCACCTTCGCTGATTCGATGATGTCACTCCTAAATGCTGCGCTGACTGAGGCTGAGTTACACACCCGCCCACCAAGCAACTACAACACACAAAGCTAAGTTTCCTTCAACACCATTCATTCATACTACCCAGCCAACATGTCCATCTGGGCCCCACATGGGTTTTGACATGGGCTAATGGGCTCGGGTTCCAAGTGGGCCGTGCACCCAGTTTCCACAAAGGGCCCCCCTTTTACAAACCGCCGCGTAAGCACAGCTGGACAACGTTCTCTCTGCGGTGCCCTTCACGCCCACTCGCCGTAGCTATTGGCTGTACTGACAGCCTCTAGTTTTCATCACAACCACGCATTCTATTGCGCTACAATTCAATCATCTGTGTGTTCGTTTCCTCATGCTCCACGATCATGCAGATCACCCCCTCCTAACCTATTGAATTCATTCACCCTCCATTCAACCCCCCCCCCCCCCCCCCACCTCTCCTGGCACTGCGCGCTCCCTCCTTCCCTCCCTCGGCAGGGCGCTTCCTTCCCGCCTCCCTTCCCTCCCTCCTTCCCTCCCTCGGCACAGGGCGCCTCCCTCCCCCTTGCAGCCTTCTTCCAGCCCTCCTTCCCTCCCTCCTTCCCCTCCCCTCCCGCCCCCCCCCCCGGCACAGCGTGCTCCCTCCTTACCTCCCTTGGCAGGGCGCTTCCTTCCCGCCTCCCTTCCCCCCCTCCTTCCCTCCCTCGGCACAGGGTGCCTCCCTCCCTCGGCACAGCGTGCCTCCTTCCATCCCTTCCTACCTCCCTTGGCACAGCGTGCCTCTTTACAACCCCTCCTACCTCCCCCGGCACAGCGTGCCCCCTTCCACCACTGCCTCCCTCCATCGGCACAGCGTACCCCCTTTACTCCCTCCTTCCCCTCCCCGCCTCCCTCCATCGACACAGCGTGCCCGCCCCTCTGCACTACATGCTCAAGAATCGATTACCCCGTGATGCCGTTCGACGACAAGGATCAACTACCCAGTGATATCGGTCCATTACAAGAATCAATCGAATCTACCAGATCATCGTTGCGGCTTCCTTTGGGCTCTTAATTGACCAGCCGCCCGCTTCTCTACGCTCAAACAACCATCACAGTTCACAACACCAAACGGAAGCTCGTCCAGACCATTAAACTCCACCCTAACCACCTCCAACCTACCATTCTGTCCCAAACCATCATGGGGGAAGACCCTACGATGACTCATCCCGGGTCACCGGCACGACTATAAACCACACCTACCTACCAAGCTCTCTGTCGGCGCTACTCACCCCCATTCTCTAACACCATAGACCTGCTTCGCAAATCCCACCATCAAGCTACAACTTCCCTACAGACTCCAGTCAGGAACTCCTACCCCTCGTCTCATTCCACGTCACCCCGGCTTCCCGAGAGCCTCTAAAGAACTAGTCACGTCATCCTCCTCGCCTCAAACCATCACCTCAAACCCACGTAGGACGAATCGACTCGCTCCACTCGGACCACGTCAACCTCTCCTGCATTCCCTGGGTTCCTAGGGTACTCGGAATTCAGTACTTCAATCTCGCATGCAACCTCGCACGCATCAGACAAGGCGCCCTCGGGCCTAAGAAACGCCCACCTTGCCACCGTCAAGTAACTGTTTCTTACGCACTCCTCTCTTGGGGTCCTGTAATGACGGAGTGCGCCGTCTCAGACATCAGCCAAGACGGACGCCTCTCTCTCCGGGCCGTCTCAGATGTCAGCCAAGACGGACGCCTCTCTCTTCGGACCCCAGGCCAATACTCAGGGTCCAATACCCCCATCGGAGCCCACACGGGCATCTCTCAGGGCCGCCGCCCCTCAATCCAGGGCTACGCCCTTCATCCTCCCCCCTCAGGGCTTCGCCCTTCATCCCCCCTCAGGGCTTCGCCCTTCATCCTACCTGGCTTTCGTCCACCACCTCCCCCCCCCCACAGAGCTTCGCTCTACGAGCTTGCTCTCATCCTTCACCTCCCCCAGGGGCTTAGTCTTCACTATCAGGGCTTCGCCCTTCATCCCCCCCCTCACCCCCTCCCCCCTCCTGTAACGCCAAATCATCCATGTCTCCCTCACCCCTCGACCCTCCCCCCCCCCCCTTTCACCCGTCACCCAGCCCCTCGGAAACCTCCTACATCCTCACTCCCCCCCTCCTTCCCCTATTCCCAACCCCTCATCCTCCTCCCTTCCCCCTCATCCCCACGGACAGCCAAGGCCATCCCACGCATATCAATATGCACGCATATCAACATGCACCTCATTTCTATCATTCCTTTTCATGTTCCACTTCTCTTCTAAATAAACGCTAAACCATGTCAAACGATGTTCGATTGAATGTGTGGTCTGTACTAGTGAAATGGAGTTGGTACAACATAAGTTCAGGAGGAAGACCACGCCTTCAATGATAAATCGTTGACTAACACTGCTCCTCCTCAATCTACCCTAAGCTCCATCCTCGGCCAACTTCCTGCAACACTCTGTGATCAATCACCATGGTAACCCATCCAGTACCTCCCCTCGACTTATCTACCATGGTAACTGATAACCTTCCACCCAAACCCCTCCCCTTTCTCCACGTATTTATACCTGCACGTCTACCTGCCATTTCGTGCTTGGTTCTTCGTATCCCTCCCTCCCTCCCTTTTCCAGACCTAGAGTCTGGTCAGCCTGACTTTTCTTCCGCCGCCAAGGGGAAGTTTTTTGTCACCACTTCAGAATTGCTTGCGCCCCGTCGCAATTGCCTACTCAGGATAGGACAACATCGGGTCTCCACAAGAGTGCACCGAGACAACTTGCAGTGTTCCACACCTTAACCAGTTTAATTGCAACCATATCCTCATTTTCAGGTTCCAGATGGGGGTCCTGTAATGACGGAGTGCGCCGTCTCAGACGTCAGCCAAGACGGACGCCTCTCTCTCCGGGCCGTCTCAGATGTCAGCCAAGACGGACGCCTCTCTCTTCGGACCCCAGGCCAATACTCAGGGTCCAATACCCCCATCGGAGCCCACACGGGCATCTCTCAGGGCCGCCGCCCCTCAATCCAGGGCTACGCCCTTCATCCTCCCCCCTCAGGGCTTCGCCCTTCATCCCCCCTCAGGGCTTCGCCCTTCATCCTACCTGGCTTTCGTCCACCACCTCCCCCCCCCACAGAGCTTCGCTCTACGAGCTTGCTCTCATCCTTCACCTCCCCCAGGGGCTTAGTCTTCACTATCAGGGCTTCGCCCTTCATCCCCCCCCTCACCCCCTCCCCCCTCCTGTAACGCCAAATCATCCATGTCTCCCTCACCCCTCGACCCTCCCCCCCCCCCCTTTCACCCGTCACCCAGCCCCTCGGAAACCTCCTACATCCTCACTCCCCCCCTCCTTCCCCTATTCCCAACCCCTCATCCTCCTCCCTTCCCCCTCATCCCCACGGACAGCCAAGGCCATCCCACGCATATCAATATGCACGCATATCAACATGCACCTCATTTCTATCATTCCTTTTCATGTTCCACTTCTCTTCTAAATAAACGCTAAACCATGTCAAACGATGTTCGATTGAATGTGTGGTCTGTACTAGTGAACTGAGGCATTTTGATCCAAAAATGTGTTTTGCAAAAATCAACCTGTTGGTGGCGCTATAAAAGGCCAATGTGAAAAGGGTGGGATATATTCCTCAGCCTAGTAAGAAAATGTGTGAAAGATTTCACGTAAATTGCACGCTGCATTCATGATTTGAGGCTTTTGTTCAAAACGGGGCAAACTGTGAAAGCCAATTATAGCCAATTAGGATGGAATATGAAATATCGGACAGATCCGACTTGAGCACATGACCATAGAGATACTGTGTAACGATTTGTGAGATTTTTGGACAGAATCTGGAGGAGTAATATCAAAAAATGTGTTTTACAAAAGTCGGCCTCCTGGTGGCGCTATAAAAAGGCTTGTCCTTGGCCTCTAGGGAGTGTGCATGCAACGTTTCACGCAGATCGGTGCAGTTTTAGGTAAAAAATGTGAAAAGCTGCCTCATGGTGGCGCTATAACAGGCCGTTATGGAAAATGTGGGGCAGAGGTTCATCGTTGGCATCCAGGGAGTGTGTGTGCAAAGTTTGGCATCGACCGGGTTAACGGTGCCGGAGATTAGCTGTACACAGACGGACGGAAGGACGGACACACACACACACACGGACGGAGTGCAAAACATACTCTCTCCCCATGCCTTCGGCCTGGTGGAGACAACTATGGAGGGTCTTAGGCTCTAAGTAGTTAATCTGAAGAGATGTTGATAAATTCCAAATATTATCAAAGTATTCTGCGGCATCCCTGGACTTGTGTCACTGCTTTACACAGCAATAGAGCACATGCATAAAGTGAGTGGCAAAGTGAGTTTAACGTTGTTTAATGCAATCAGGACTTTTCTGTTTGGATGTATGGGGCTGTCACGGCCAGAAAGTCGTTTTTTTGCCACTCAGTAGACGTTCCCGCATACCTTCTGGGTATGACGATGATGTCACACGCATAGCCACTATTGCAGGTTTGAACTCACATCATCACGTCATCATGTTGCCTCGATCTGCCCTGACTGAGATCATGGTCCAACTAACTACACTGCCATGCACAGCCTGGAAATCACTACTGTAATTACATGTGGCACTACAGTAGCAATGCATGCGTTTGCATGAGCTATACAGAAAACTATTGCATCATATTCCAACTGAGACTGTCCTCCGTGACTGTAGGGAGCAGGTTATCCTGCCAAAAACGATACAGGTAGGTACAGTATGAGGTATATTGTGTAGGTAGTCAAGTGTTGATGTTTTGACGTCAGTGACTCAGTGGCTGAGTTTCACTGTATTTCTCAATGGGTAGTGTAGTGGCACTGTTCTGTTGCAGCAGTTTTGACCTGAGATCAGATTCTAAAAATGTCTTCTACATCCTGACAGTTTTCTGAAAAAGTTTCTATGTCAGTCGTTAAAAATAGCAGACCTACAAGCTCGTAGCGCGCCACTCGGTGGCGCGCTACGAGCTTGTAGATCTGCTATTTTTCAATAGCTAAAGCATAACATAATGCTAACACCAAAAGGGTCGGTTAAAGGTCGCTATTACACTCGAGGGAAATAAAGAAATACAGTGACGAGATGATACGAGTCGGTCTCGTCCGGGGCTAGTATTTCATGTGCTGATGTCTTCTTTTTTTTGCCGTTGCACATAAAGCGCATAAAGCCTGATTCATTCTACAGACAATAGGCGATCTACAAGTATGCAATATGTATATGTATGTATATACATACAGAAAAGGGGATTGACATGATACAATTGAAGCCGAGGCTTATTATGCCCATCTTTTTGAGATTCAAGTAATCTCATAAAGAAATCAAATTTCAACATTGCTGCATTTCTAATCAAATAAAAAAAATTAACAGAATCATGTGGAAAGAAAAAGATTTTGATCAATCAACAGAGAAAGCACTACTTCTACCACTAATAACGGTGATAATAATAATTGTAACAATGATGATGAATGTTGTGACGTGACAGTGGAAATATGTATCTCCTGTAAATGTATATGTTGCACATTGCTATCCGTTTTGTACAGTTATGTATTGTTGTTGTCATGTCATGTTGTTAAGTTCGTTTTTTTTTGTGTTGAGGACCGCAATGGAAATAAGCCGAAAGGCTTACTTGTGTGTTCATCCTCGGTGATGCATCGACTGTAGGTCGGAAAGTGCTCTGTGCTCTTTTTATGTCACCAAAATCAATCAGTCAATCAATCAGACAGACATACAGATCGAGTTAAAAGTGACACGAAAACAGAATCCATCAAATCGATATATCGTACTCACGTCCTCTTGGTGCGAAACGTGCGACCAAATCCACCTGGGCCGGATCTGTGTTCACTGACGGAGAGAAGAGCAATAATATGATCATATATTTTATATAATACGATGATTTATTAAGACATTAAGTATGCATGCAACGATTCACTCAACTCACGAAACGATTCGAATCACGATACTATAGGTTCACCATACGATTTCACTTTTCTTTTTACACAAATACCAGACAAAAATCTTTTTTTTGTCCATTATTTCCGATTTCCTCAGGCTAATGAGTATCATTTCAGGGGTCCTTGACATGTGCTCACGTGTGCATGTGTGTTCGTGTTTGACTCTCTCTCTCCCTCTCTCCCTCTCTCTCTCTCTCTCTCTCTCTCTCTCTCTCTCTCTCTCTCTCTCTCTCTCTCATGGATTACTTGAATGTACAGACTAGTACTCTTGATTATGTTATGTGTGATATTTACTTTTGTTTAATATGTTGGTGTCAGCGTGTTGGCACAGGAAATATATTGTACTGTAAATTGTGTCTGGAATAATCCCGTAAGGGATGGGCTGCAAAAGGCAGTCAGACATGTAAATAAATAAAATCATTCATTCATTCATTCATACATACAGTTGGAGGCCATCGATATTGTCCTTTTCTTTTTGCTGAGGTTTGCGTGATCTGCGCAAAAGGACAGTTAACCCATTTTGGGCGGGAACCCCTTTTGGTGTTTTAAACATTATGTTATAATTTAGCTATTGAAAAATAGCAGATCTACAAGCTCTGAGCTATGAGCTTGTAGGTCTGCTATTTTTGAAAAATCGTGAAAATATTTATTTCAGAAAACTGGAGGATTTAGAAGGATTTTTTTTTAAATGTTGAGGTCAGGCCTAAATGGGTCAAATAATAAGGGACAATATCGGTGGCACCCAACTGTACAAGACAGACAATGTGTCATGGTGCTCTGTGTCAAAGTTCCCATGAAGTGGACAGCACAGCAGTGACTAACAATAATGACATCACAGCCCAGTAGTTAATGTGTCCACAGCTCCCCATAATGTGTCATTATGTCCTTCCTGCTAATACTGCCTAATAATAATAGCACACCCAGTCTATGACGTTGGCAGAGTTCTCAAATATGAGCTTTTAAAGGAATATCTAAACTGTATCGACTGCAGCGTTAATTTCGTCGTCTTAAAACAAAAATGTTTGTCGGCTACCTTTTTTTCCACTAAGCTATGATGACAAAAACTGAGACTAAACATTTATAGACAATTTCATTGACAAATTCAAAACTAGACTAACATGTTAGGGAGGGACTATAGTGGAGAAGAGATCCAGTAGAACTAACAGACAAGTCGTTTTATGTTTGGTTGGTGTGCAGGTGTTAACATGACGTCACGCCGCGGTGGTAAGCGGCTCACCCAAACACATCTCTCTTGTTTTTTGCCAACCACCGTTTCGGTGGTCACCTTATTATCACCTACAACTGGAGTATGAAGAGGCCTTAAGATCTTGAATCAGTCTTGTAGTTTAAGGACCATACCAGGGTACATTACTGATGACAGTTCTCCATAGACATCATCATTTTTCGACCGTGGTCGAGATCATGGATTTCACAATGCTACGCCAGGACTTCCCGGTCATTCATTGCCATCCCTGGTTCCTGCTTTACTGATGCATGTGTCCCTATAGCGATGACATCAGGGAACGGCAGTTTTCTACCTCTGGTCTGCTTTGAGGCAGGACTCCAGAGAAGAAGGGAAGATATAACCTCATTGTCAGCTCTGTAGCAGTATGGCCGGCAAACGGTGTTCTTCTGGATCGGACTAGTGAGGAAACACGGGGAAGGTTTCCGTATATTAGAGAAGTCGATCAGGGTGAGAGTGATTTTGCGCTCTCATTAGAAGGCGGGTGTAAGTGCCATCCAGCCGTTTCGCTAATTTCTTTGAGTGTCCATGTCTCGGAGCCATAGAGTAGAATCGGCTCGACGGACGTCCTAAATATTTTTACTTAGTTTGAACCTCTTACTAAGCTGGGATGACCAGATCGTATATGCATGTCATTGCAGGCTGACCAGGCCATACCCTTCCTGGTTTGAAAGTCCTTTTGGGAAGAAGATACTTATGAAGATAATATGAATCATAACGTGAACTTTCTCCATAGTAAACAGACACATGCACCTACTGTACCTGCTTCTTGTTTGAAGAGCTCTGTCAGGGAGACTTCTCTCTGCATGAGGTCAGGTTCTTCCATCTCTGGAGGACGCACACGCATACGCGCACACGCACACGCACAAACACACACACACACACACACACACACACACACACACACACACACACTTATTGAGGCCTAGAAACGTGGCTAGGACGACTGTTGTTTACAAAATGAGTCTATGCCGGGGTTCCGGAGGGGAGGCATACTGGTTACATGTATTTGGTCCAACGATTCATTGATCCGATACCTCAAACCCCTAACCTAACCATAACCGCAAGCACGGGAGCAGGCGCTAGTCCGAGGTGCGGATGCATGTCGAACCAATGCTCCGTCGGACCATAGTATGCCTCCCAGGCATACTTTGGTTCGACATATCATTGGTTCGAAGGAGCATTGGTCCGAGGTGCGTTAAGGGTCGGCAGAGGGTTAGGGTTAGGTTTAGGTGTGCTGCCCTGTGGGAGGTTAGGGTTAGGGTGAGGGTTTGAGGTAGGTTGTCGTTCGGACCAATGGTATGTCGGACCAAACGCATGAACCCATCACGGAGCAGTCCCCTTCGTCGGCTCTGTGCCGTCAAAGAAACGTTGTTTTGATCAAAAATGCCATCTGGGATAAGGAATAGGAGATACAGGCGATTGAAAGAAACAGATAGAATAGATTATTACGGTGCTGATGATCTAAGATGGGCGACCAAGTCTTGTGACAACAACAGCTAGCTACCCGATGCTAACGTAAGTAGCATTATGGCTTGATCGATCGAATGCACTATAAAAGCGCAATTGCCATTGATCAACGTCAATGGCGCGGAACCTGTTAATTCGGTTAAGGGAGAGATTAGGCTTGAGGCCGCAACATGTTTATGGGATTGTTGATCTGCTACTTTCACCGGCGCGCAACGGAGTATGAATGAGGCATACTTCTAAATCTAACCCTGACTAACCCCTAAAGATATAATCTAACCCTGACTAACCCCTAAAGATATAATCTAACCCTGCCTAACCCCTAAAGATATAATCTAACCCTGCCTAACCCCTAAATCTAACCCTGACTAACCCCTAAAGATATAATCTAACCCTGCCTAACCCCTAAACCTGACTAACCCCTAAAGGTATAATCTAACCCTGCCTAACCCCTAAATCTAACCCTGACTAACCCCTAAAGATATAATCTAACCCTGCCTAACCCCTAAACCTGACTAACCCCTAAAGGTATAATCTAACCCTGCCTAACCCCTAAACCTGACTAACCCCTAAAGGTATAATCTAACCCTGACTAACCCCTAAAGATATAATCTAACCCTGACTAACCCCTAAAGGTATAATCTAACCCTGACTAACCCCTAAACCTGACTAACCCCTAAAGATATAATCTAACCCTGACTAACCCCTAAAGATATAATCTAACCCTGACTAACCCCTAAAGATATAATCTAACCCTGACTAACCCCTAAATCTAACCCTGACTAACCCCTACAGATATAATCTAACCCTGACTAACCCCTAAATCTAACCCTGACTAACCCCTACAGATATAATCTAACCCTGACTAACCCCTAAAGGTATAATCTAACCCTGACTAACCCCTAAAGATATAATCTAAACCTGACTAACCCCTAAAGATATAATCTAACCCTGACTAACCCCTAAAGATATAATCTAACCCTGACTAACCCCTAAAGATATAATATAACCCTGACTAACCCCTAAAGATATAATCTAACCCTGACTAACCCCTAAAGATATAATCTAACCCTGACTAACCCCTAAATCTAACCCTGACTAACCCCTACAGATATAATCTAACCCTGACTAACCCCTAAATCTAACCCTGACTAACCCCTACAGATATAATCTAACCCTGACTAACCCCTAAAGGTATAATCTAACCCTGACTAACCCCTAAAGATATAATCTAAACCTGACTAACCCCTAAAGATATAATCTAACCCTGACTAACCCCTAAAGATATAATCTAACCCTGACTAACCCCTAAAGGTATAATCTAACCCTGACTAACCCCTAAAGATATAATCTAACCCTGACTAACCCCTAAAGATATAATCTAACCCTGACTAACCCCTAAAGATATAATCTAACCCTGACTAACCCCTAAAGATATAATCTAACCCTGACTAACCCCTAAACCTGACTAACCCCTAAAGATATAATCTAACCCTGACTAACCCCTAAAGATATAATCTAACCCTGACTAACCCCTAAAGATATAATCTCTAAATCTAACCCTGACTAACCCCTAAAGATATAATCTAACCCTGACTAACCCCTAAAGATATAATCTCTAAATCTAACCCTGACTAACCCCTAAAGATATAATCTCTAAATCTAACCCTGACTAACCCCTAAAGCTATAATCTCTAAACGTCTGCTTCTAATCCTAAAACCTGAATGTTTTCCTAATTTGTAGGCTAAACCTTTTACTATAATTGTGGGAACATTTAACGCCAACAAGTACAGTAACACACACACATGCATACACACACACACTCGCGCATGCACACACACATAAACACAAGCGCGTGCACACACACACACACACACACACACACACACACACACACACACACACACACACACACACACACACACACACACACACACACACACACACACACACACACACACTTACCTGACTGTTCTAAGAGCTCTGTGAGGGAGATCTCTCTCTGCATCATGTCATCTTCCTCTGAAAGATTTACATTTTGTTAAACTGATTGAAATGCATTCTGTAATGTATATCTGAACTACCGCACGCACACACACACGCACACACTCACGCACGCACGCACACACACACCTTGCATGAGCTGACCGATGTCGACCTCAAACTGCCCCACCGCAGCATCTAGCGGACAGACAGACAGACACATAATCAGACAGACAGACAGGCACATAATCAGACAGACAGACAGACAGACAGACACACAATCAGACAGACAGACAGACAGACAGACAGACAGACAGACAGACAGACAGACACATAATCAGACAGACAGACATAGAAGCAGACATAGAAAAAGACAGACAGACAGACAGACAGACAGACAGAGACCAACATTTAGAGGTTAACAAACATTCCACATGATTTATCGAGTGAAAGAGTTCTTAGTTCTACGGGTCAAAACAAACCCTCCCATAAATTAGGTTGTTGTGCGTATATTAATTTATCCACCCACACTATGCATTAAAAACAAAATAATATTGATTCTAGTGACAGAAATATGATACAATTAAACGTAGCATATGAGCTTCATACATGTGTGTATTTGCAGACGGTGAATAATATACATGCGCATGTTTAATTAGTGTGTTTGTGTGCAGACAACTACAACAACAATAACGCACGAACGGGCTTGACTTGTGGCTTTTTAAGTGTCCCAAAACAACGTTCAAAGAAAGTAGCAGATCTACAAGCTCACAACGCGTCGTGAGCTTGTAGATCTGCTACTTTCTTTGGCGAAGAGGTTCGATCGGTGCAACTCAAGGTTTAGCCCCATATGTGCCCTCTCCCTACGCTCATTCTGTAGCTACAGAATGAGCGTAGGGAGAGGGCACATATGGGGCTACTCAAGGTTATGAATAGATGGTTTAACTTTAAGTGGGTTTAAAACAACGTACGAAGTCTCTCTTGTTGTGCATGTGCACCGTGGCGTAGGCTACGGTTTAGAATAAATCATTATTCTAATAAAACTAACATAATTATTGTAAACCAGACCTTCAGAAGCAGCGGCGCTCACGGAGATCCAGGCGCACGTCGCACAGAGCAGCAGAGCCCGACACCAGTGGTCCATGTCCATAACGGTAACGGTTCTCTTTGAGCCTGGCTTGATCCCAGACACAGAGCAACACTATGTGTATGTGTCTATCCCCTCCTCCTCCTCCTCCTCCTGCAGAGTTCCGCAAAGCGATGCCAAAAAACTGTGTGGTAGGGAGGGAGGGAGGGAGGGACTGGCCCCCTGCCCAGCCCAACGCCCCCCGGAAAACACGCGACCTGAGGCGGCCAGGGGGATCACAGCCCCCAGGGGGATCACCACCACAGCGCCTCGCTGCTGCTGCTATGCTGCTGATCTGATCGTTGTCAACTTAACTTGTTATTGCACTTAAAAGCCAAGGGCCAAAATGATTAGTAGGCTATAGCGATAGCTAGTGCGACAGTTTGATTGTTTATTTTGTTCCACCGTTCCCCGTTTCACTTAATTGTTGGTCCTATCTGCTCAGGCTGACTTGCTGTGAGTGAGGTCTCTTGCTACTGACTGGATGAAATTGGTATCCCAAAATTAAAATGTAATTATTTTTTTTAATTTGATTGATGCAAGACTTGGGTCCTCCATTTTCAAATCAAAACAATTAAAAATAGGCTACACTTCTATGCAAAAAGAAGAAAAGAAAGAAAGAAAAGAAAGAAAGAAAAGAAAGAAAGAAAGAAAGAAAGAAAGAAAGAAAGAAATCATCATACGGTATATATAGGCCTACAAGATTAGAAAACATTATGAGCGGGAGATGATAACTACCATAATGCAGAGCTATTTAACACTGATTTTAGAATTGTAGGCTATATTTGGCTGTGGGGATAACTTGTTTTTAAAACATGTGCTACATCAGTTTGATTGATTGATTGATTGATTGATTGTTTGTTTGATTGATTGATTGATTGATTGATTGATTGAGTGATTGATTGAATGAACACTTTACTAACAGTTTGCATGGACAAGCACAGGGAAGTCTACAGTTCAATACAAGGTCTGCTAAAAGACTGAATCCAAGAGAGGCTATATATTGGCTCATTGCTTCCATTTGGGTCCTCAGAAAATAGCTACATTTTCAGGTTAGGATACCAATTCTATCCAGCATCCAATCAGGAGAGAGAACTCCTAGATACAGTGTATATACAGATTAAAAAAGTGAAAGTGGGCCTGGGACTTGGATCAGCGGTCCAGGCACCTGGCCAGTAATCCAGTCTGGCAGTGTGCCGCGGGTTCGACTCCCGATCCCGACAGCCTTTACTGCATGTCACCCCCTCCCCCCCATCTCTCTCCCCATTTCCTGTCAGCCTACTGTCTGTCCCATCCATCCATCCATCTTCAACCGCTTATCCGTAGTCGGGTCGCGGGGGCAACAGCTCCACCAGAGTGCTCCAGACTTCCCTCTCCAGAGCAACATTTGTGACTTCCTCCTGGGGGATTCCGAGACGTTCCAAGGCCAGTGAGTCGATGTGTTTCCTCCAACTGCGCCTTGTTCTGCCCCGGGGTCTCCTCCCAGTGGGACGTGCGTCGAGGACCTCCCTAAAAAATAGTGGAACACTAACTACTAGGCCTATATGATAGGCTGAAATTGTCAACCCACCTGCAAGAGCTAGAGAGACAGGGAGACTCCTGGCGGTTACTGAACAAACACTAGTCTATACTCTATACTAGCGGTTCCCAAACCTTTTTGGCCGTGCACCCCCTGTTACCTCCTGACCTAGCTGACGCTGACGCTATATAGAGACATATATTTCCTATTTAACCACATATATGCACATATATTAACCTGAATATGGCACATACTGCAGCATAGGCTATATTCTGCATATACCTGCCATATATTGGCATAATATGTTAATATATTTGAAATAAAATCATAGCACCACCATTATTTCATGTCGCGCACCCCCTAGAAGGCACTCGCGCACCACAAGGGGTGCACGCACCACAGTTTGGGAACCACTGCTCTATAGCAATGAGTACTATCACAATAGATCCACCCAATGTATGTTTTACCTTTTTAACAATACACATACAAAATTAAATAATACTATTTTCACTAAATACCTTTTAAGTTGTGCGTTGCGTGAAAACAACAGCAGCTGTTTCCAGCTATATATTGAGTATAACTTGTTCAGTGACTTGAACAAGGTGAGGCAGAGAAGCTGGAGTTGAGTTGAGTTGCAGCGCTGCAGTTTTCCACCATGACTCATGTGTGTGATCCTTATAGCTCTAATCTTGACCCTTTTTGAACATGACTCATCTCATGTGTGTCTGATCCTCTAATCTGGAGGCTTTTTGAAGGAATTCCAGGAATTCAAAACACCAGACGAAACGGCCAGAGCTCATGCATGCTGTGTCAGTCCCGAGACGTTGTAGGGCCAAACTGTTCAGGTCGAGAGAGACAGAGAGAGAGAGAGAGAGAGAGAGACCCCCAAAAGGAAAGACTAGGCTATAGACGTTTGCCCGGCTGTGCAGGGACCCAAAATAGCCGATCTACAAGCTCGCGCGAGCTTGTAGAGTTGCCATTTTTCAATAGCTAAATTATAACATAATGTTTAACAAAATGGGTTAAGAGGGGTTCCAGGTGGTCCCCGCCCATGCTAAATGATGGAGAGTTGGTAATCTTTAACTCTTGAGAATGTTACAATGAAACCAAATGGACCCCGGTCCATTTGGTTTAATTTAACACTCTCAACGAGTTACATGTTTGTTAGAAATCTGCATTACTTAATTTACAAGATGTCTACAGAATTGGAGAATGCAGAATAATTGTTATTGTGATCAATGTTTGCCTGTTATCTCTCCTAATGGTACCAACATCAATACAGCATGGAATTATGGACAAAATCCTATCCAACGATAACAAAATACCTTTTAGTTTTGGTTTTGTGTCTGAGAGGCTATATAAATCTCATCAAATGGTGGTCTTTTGTGGCTCAACTTCTCAAGTGCAGAATATAATAATATAATAATATAATAATATAATAATATAATAATATAATATAATAATATAATAATATAATATAATAATATAATAATATAATGATATAATGATATAATGATATAATGATATAATGATATAATAATATAATAATAATAATAATAATATAATAATATAATGATATAATGATATAATGATATAATAATATAATAATATAATAATAATATAATAATATAATGATATAATGATATAATAATATAATAATAATATAATAATAATATAATAATATAATAATATAATAATATAATAATATAATAATAATAATAATAATAATAATAATATAATAATATAATAATAATAATATAATAATATAATGGGCCTTGATATGAAAAAGGGTCGAAAGCCACTGAAGTATACATGGCATTCATTTACGAAAATTGTTCAAAAAAACATTCAAAAGTTGAAGTATTATATAGAGATATCAGGTTTCTTCCTGACACCAATGATTATGTAAGAGAGTCCAGTGTCCATGGTGCTGCTGACAGACAGCCTTAAAACAAGGTTTATGGGGTTTTATTGTTTAATAAATATTTGGGGTTGAATGTGGAATGTTGTCATGACTCCCAGAATTCCGAGCGGGCTGTATCTCTCTCTCTCTGGGGGTCGTG